>NW_020884872.1:48857410-49055196 GCF_003945725.1 Corapipo altera | reverse complement strand
CCCCCCTTTTTCCCCCTTTTCCCCTTCTTTTCCCCTTTCCCCCTTTTTTCCCCTTTTTCCCTTTTCCCCTTCCCCCTTTTTTTCGCCCTTTTCCCCCTTTCCCCCTTTTCCCCTTTCCTCTTTCCCCCTTTTCCCTTTCCTCTTTCCCCTTTTCCCCTTTCCTTTTCCTTTCTTTAGCAAGGGGAGTCTGGAATTAACAGTGTAAATCTTAATGATTAGATTGTGCTAAGCAGTGTGGTTCACCTCCCTTTTTCTCCCAGTCTAAAATGTTTACCAGCCAATCAGAGTGTTCCTTAAAACCAGAGATTTATAATGAAAAGTCAGCCCTAATTGAATTTCTTCATTAAGAACTCCATCAAACAGATACAGAACACCTTACACCACCTTGTTTAAATTAGATTCATTTTTCTGATTAATTATTAAAAGCAAAGTTTAAAAAATCATAAAATCTTAAGTGCTATTAAAAATTGATTAGGAATGCATTTTTTCATTGACCTAGTTTGTATTTTTTTTAAATTTTTTTTGGTCAAAGCTAATACATTTGAGTAGCTGCCTCAGACAGAAGTTTGTAATCATTTGGTCATCAGTCAATTAATCACAACTTCATAAATATTGATCTCAGATTACATTTATTCTTCATTCTTGAAAGACGTTTTTTTATTAATTTAAGCTCACTCACATACATTGTGGTTTATGCTGAAATTATTTTTAAAAGTTTTGTTAAAATTTAATTTGAGCAGCCAGCCAACAGTGCAGCCACTGCACATTGTGCCACCTTTCGGCAGGTTTCTCACCTCCTCCTGAAAGGTCCCGAGTACTTACAGGTCATACTGTAGGGCTTGCTGACTGGCCTCTGTCACCCATAACCCTCTTCAGGTGGAAGCTGCACACCACTTTTCCCAGGCAGAAGGAGTAATTTGTGAGTAAGTGTGGATTTTTCTGAGGGGAGAAAAGAGGGCTCTGATGTTTCTCTTCCCACCCTCAGTGGCCGTATCCTGAATCCTGGTAATCCATCACAGATAGTGGTGTCTTCCTGATGGTTGTACAGCACTTATCTGCTGCTTGACCTCTCCCAAACATCAGACAAGCCATGTGAGGGAGTGTGTTTGTGGGTACACGGGTTGAATATCCCCAGCCCTGCTGTAGTCCCTGTCACGGAGGTCATATGTGAGGGTACCTGATAGTGCTCTTGCAGGGCCTGCTACTATACCTCTTATGCCTGGGAGTAAACCTAGTACTTACTTTAGCAGGAGTTGCGTTTTTAAACAAAAATTCTAAGGACTTTTAAAGTGAGATGCTGCAAGGAAAGGCCAGGGCTCTTTTATCCCAAGCATTTTGAGTGAACACAGTCCTTTTCATAGCATGTTCATCACACCTGAAGCAGTACTGAAGCAATGCAAGTAATGTTTATTAACATTCCTGGTCCAGTTGTAGGTAATAATCTCCATCCTGACAATTAAATATATTTCTGTTTTGTTTTGTTTATGCTTGATGTTGTAGTTTAAGAAAGAGAGATATGGACATATCAAGTGTAAGGGGACATACCTGAAGAGTGACCTGAAGCATTCACCAAGCAGAATGAATCTTTTCTACCCCATACTTTGTGTTTTACTTTGAATGCTGTACTTCATGCTAAGAACAACAAATTTCTTGATATGGCTTCTGCAGTACATTTGGGTTCTCTAACTTATGCTCTGGTAAAAAAGCATATATTAAAGGCAACATTCCCTAAAATCTTACTTGACTGAGGACTTTGGAGCAGTGGGATCATGTAGCAACCGCTGTCTTTTACAGCTCTGAAAAATCCTATGATTCATATTTAATGTCCGAAATCATAACTTGTTGCCCATTGTTGTCACTCCAAATCTATATTTATTTTGGCACAGCTCTCCTGAGAGGCTCTGAAATACAGTTTCAAATCATGAGCAACAAAGCATCCTGGTGTGCTCCTCAGCATCAGTATGGAGTCATGCAGATCTCTGTTAACATTCCTTATTTTTGCTGACAGTGGATTTGTTGTATTATGGAGAATGGATCACTTTTGTGACTGACCATTTATCTAAGGTTGAAAAAAGCTGATGTAATTTCCAGAATCCTATTCCCCAATCAAATATACTACTCACCACGTATTTGGCATACCCACAGCACTATTTTTCCCATAAAAGATGAGATTACACTAGAGCAAGTTCTCAGACCCTTTCCTTTAAATATCAATCACACACAGTGCTTTTCTGCACTTTCAGAAAAGTGATCCTGGAAGGATCCTATCAGAAACAGTATGTACAGAGGGCATTCAGATATACTACTCCTGGTTCTCCTTATCTGATGGCTGCAAAGTCAAACTCGTTCTTCACTTTTGTTGTCCATGGGCTATCAACCTGCTGGACATAATTTGTTTGTTTTACATTATGACAAATCAAGAAGGGTATTGTCTGCTATGGCACAGTCATTTCCAGCAGAGAAATTCTAGCAAGTGTATGTAATAGGGGATGTGTTAACTTACTCCAGCTGTAACCTTAAAAAAATGTATGTTGTGTTATCAGAAGTGGATTCTGAGTCCAGTTGCAGCTGGCATCTTCAAATAGGAGGAATGCTAAGGACATCTAATAAATATGTCACCCTCTGACCAGTTCTTTGCAATAGTGGGGTGGTAGCAACCAGCTGTCTGTTGATCCAGTAATTTCACAGATGCTGCTGTAAATGTGAGCAGTGTGTTAAGTTGTACCGAGCTCAGTAATCCTGGACAGTCTTTCCTGGCAGAAAAGAAGAAAAAGAAAAGCTGCAAAGCAATAGAGAGAGATGACTGTAACACTGCCTCAACTCTTCCTGGCTTTTTGCTGCAGACACCTGCAAAATGGCCCAATTGGAGTTTTCCCACTGAAGTATTGTGCCGCTAATTCACTGCTCAACAACTTCAGCACTTCTGAGAATGAACCTGGTAGTTTATGGAAATGCATCTTCTTTTTTTTTTTTTTTAAATTCAATCTCTTCTTCAACATGCAGAGTTCTTTTAGTCCAGAATATACAAAGCTGTGTTTAATGAAATTGTTCGAACTTCGTAATAACGTAAGAGAAAAACAATGTATCTCCTGCGAGTATATGCAATAGACGTCTTTAAATTTTTTGCATTAATTGGATTGAATTGATTAAATTCAGCTGCACTTTGAAAGCCTTTCTTGTTAAAAATGTAAAAAAGTGTAATTTTGCATTTTGTTAATGTATGTGGTTATCCTTGGCTCAAAATCAGAGACCTCTGGAGTGCAGTGGCAACCAGGACATTGTATATGGCTCCTTGCAGGATCAGGCATTTGCCAGCAAGATATGTAAGATACTGTAGATCCAAATCAGTCACAGGTCTTTCCTTTTTGAGTTACCTCTGAAGTCTATACTCCCAGTTTCTCCATCTCTTCGTTACAAGACTGTACAAAGATATTCAATATTCAAGTAATTTTTCTTGTTGTCTATCATGGTAATGTTACTGGATTAAAACAGAAACCTCTCACTCCATTTTTGATAGTTGATGACAGCTTGTCAGATATGACTTCAGAGACTTCAGAGTGCTCCTGGGACACTGCAGTTCAGGTAAATGTAGACTTAGCCTTTGAGGCTAGTTTCAGGAAAAACACAGTTAAGAAACAGACTGCTGTACAGACCTTAAATTGACAAGAGAGGAAGGAAGGGGAGGATGTAACATATATCCAGAAACTGCTGGAGTTTTATAAGCTTTGTGTTATAGTTTTTTAAGTCTATCCAGGGAGGTTATGTTGGGAGGGAAATGGAGAAACAGAGGAGCAAAGAGAGAAGTAATTGGAATGAACAACCAATAAGCAGAGGGAGAAGCCAATGAGGAAACTGCAGAGCTACTGTGATGATGTTATCAATATCCATCAATTCTAGCTTGAATGGTGACTGCAGCTGTTCTTGCCAGCTTTGCTCCTTGGCAAGCTCATCTCTGCAGCTCCCCCCACCCCTCTGTGCCCACGGGGGTGAAGGAGAAGGGGTCCCGGTGGCCATGAAAGGGGGCTCTCCCAGTTTGCATGCTCTCTTCAAGGAACCCATAAAAAGCCCTTTGAAGGGCATGCAGAGTACACAACTTCCATCTTGGGTGTCTGAAAAATGAGTAGAGAATTATTTTTTAGATTCCTCTTCATCCAACAAAAAGAAGTAGGTATCTACATATGAGCAGATCTCACCAACCACATCTGGGAGTCACTGCAGAGAAACAGAACTTTCTAGGATATGATGCATCATATCTTGAGATAAATAGTCTAAATACATTTGAGGAATTGTATTCTACAACTGCCTAGTTTTAATCCAGTGCCTGTAAAGGGACGCTAGGATGAATTGGCCAGACACTATACATGTGTCTTAAGGCTGATGAGGTGGATCCCACAGTTTTTATTAGAAAGCTGGGTGAAGAAACATCTGTGTTTCAATTCAATATGATTGATAAAAAAAGGGAAGTCTGACCAGTAACTAAACATCTTGATTTCAGTGACATTTCTGTAATCATATCCCAAGTACAGTGGCTTTTAGATCCAGCTGTTTATTTTCTGGGGGGACACTAAAGCAAACTTGCTTACAATTCTGTTTTCCTGAAAGCAACACGATTCTTGCTTACTGGCAAATCTATAAGTGAACCATTTTTCCAGATATACTGCACCAAAGATTTTCTTGTGAGTCTTGCTTGTTACAAAACATCCTCTGAAAAAGATTGCACTCTGGCAATAAAATTTGTCTTTTGGAACTTTTTTCTATATAGTTTATTAATAATTTTTTTTTTAAATTTTATTGAGTATTTTCTATTATTCAGAGAAAGAGTTTTGGTAACTTTAAAGAGGATAATGACATTAGTTGATGAATACATAAATTTGTTGATAATGCTTGTGTGAAAGCTGGACTGCTATATTATCTGTGCTGAAATACATGGGTAATTAATTCACTATGTGCAAACAGGAAAAATCAAGGACTGTTTATATCTGGCCTTGGTTTTGATTTACGTGTTAAGGTTCATTGTAGAAAGTCAAGTAAGATCTTTGATCTTATAATGTTCTCCTGAAAAATCCCAAATTTCACTGGAATCGAAGACTGAGGAGGCAGCCTGCGGTGTCTGTGCCTGAAGATCCCTCTGCTCAAAGCTTCTACTCACTTCTGAGGGCATTTTGTGTGAGTACAAAGAGACGAACATGAACCAAGAGAACAAGCAGAGGCAATGATGCAGTTTCATCTAAAAATGAAGCTTATAAGTGCTATAAAAAGTTGTAGGTTTATTTTTTTTCTTGGTTGGTTGAGTTTTATTTTGTTTCTTATTTTTTTTTTAAACTGTAATAGGCTACAGGTATTTTAGATTCAGATTGTACACCTTTAGGCTGGAAGGAGAACTGTACTTAATAACTGATAACTTAATAGCACATCTAAATGTCTTTTAAAAGACTTCAATTTACCTATTAAGACCAAATAGACTGTCTGTTAATTTGACAGAATATCCACGTTCCCTGAATTTAGGGCTATAAAAATTGTTCATCTGCTCAGTCACAGGCCATTTAATTTTGGATGCATCATTGCCAGTTGGTTACAGTAATTAGCATTCTCTGTATTGTAGCAGCTTCCCTGAAGCTATGCTAAGTAGGGTTACACTTCTGTATGGAAACATAAGCAGCCTTGTGCAAATGAGCCTGGCCACCCATCTTAGAGACAGAAGCCCTAGCTACAGCTTCTTGGCTCAGGGTGCCCTATATGCCCACCTGCAGATCTTATTTACTGGTTATTAATGACATGAAGTGTAGGCAGCTGTGAAAGGCACAGCAGGGCAGCTTAAAGCCTCTGCTCCAAACTATTCTCTCAGTCTTGTCATTTCTTAGAGTGACACTTAATTTCCCTCTTTTTTTTTTTTTTAATCTTCTCCTTTATACTCTCTTTTAATGAAGTTATGGGACAGAAATGAATTCTCTGGATGTAAATTGTGTATATCTGTATATATATTTTTATATATATATATATATATATATATATATATACATGAAACCTGTGAACTGAGGCATAGCATTTGCTAATGCAGTTATTTTCCACTTAAAACATGGGTTCTCAAATAAAAATGTTTTAATAAACCCTTCATTATTATGAACATATGCTGCAGATACTTTGGTTCGGTATGTTTTTCCATATCTCCTAATGCCTAAAGTAGTGTTTTTATTGTATTTTTAATAGAGACACCAACTGCCAGTACCGGATTATGAGTAGTGCTGGAATTGTTCTTTTGTAAAGGCTAGAATAAACAGTACAATAGCTAAAACCATAAATAAATTAAAGAGAGAACAAGATTTTTTGCCAGTTGTTCTGCAGCCTATGCACATTTTTTTGTTCTGTGTGGAATGTCTGTGCTTCCTTTTCGTTTCCTGGGAAACAAGTGAGGGGTGGTATGCACTGCAAGACACAGAATAAGAATAATTCTTCCCATTTAATCCACTCTGATTTTTACTTCTTAATATACTGGAAGGTAACTAATATTTAATATCATGAAATCTATCTGTGCATGTTTAATGATTCAATTAATCAGAGAGAAACCTTCTTTATAATTAAATATGGATAGGCTATAGTCTTTTATTCTCATTGACTGATGCTACAGAGAATAAGGGATAAGAATATTATTCTGTGTGTCTTTTATTAGAACTCTTAACTGTTTGGGTAAAATCAGTGATAAAAGTACATTTTTTCTTAGAGTTATGCACTCTGCAGTTTCTGTATTCCATAAAAGTCTAACCATATGAATTTAGATACCAGTTCTACAAAGACTTACACATGTGTTTAAGCACAAGAGAAGTTCCACTGATACTAATGTGATTACTCACATTAAGTTTAAAGCCTGTGCTTGAGCCTTTGTATGACTGTCTCTTTCAATTTCTGAAAGAGGCCTGATGCAAGCTTGGAAAAGATTGTATGTGCTTGCTCTGTAATTCCTGGTTTGATGGTGATTTGCAGCCATAGTTCATTTTGTTCTAGAGTAACTATTTTATTAATCTGGTCATGAACCTCTCTTGACTTGATTACTTAAAATAAGGTTGCAAACCATCACTATAACTTATTCTTCTACAGTTCCATACAAAATTGTAGAAGTATAGGCTAAAAAAAAGCCAACTGTTGTCAATACAGTATGCAGATAGAGTGCATCTATTGGCAAGTTAATAAAATAGTGATGTACATAGAGGCAGATTTAAATATGGAAATGGATATTTCCTGCTTCTTGCTTTTGTACAAATTGTTGAATGTATTTGTTTAATGACTTACACTGAGCCTCAAGCCATAGCAACTAGGTACTGTTTACAAAAGTTAAAGCATAAGTTACATGCACAACCTACAATGGACTTCATTAAATGACCACTTATGCTGCCAAGGTACCGTATATTAATAGTCATGTTGTGAGACCACTTTTCAAGTTTATCACTGCTCACATTTCACATAGTCATATTTTCCAACATGTATCTACCTTTGTAATAAGAGGATATTTTTCATTATCATTTTAACAGGGAAATAATTTGCAAATAAATCAAATACCAAAATTTTCCCCTATCAGTAGGCCAAACTTATAATGGGTAATATGGGGCCAGAAAATGCCTAGTCTGAAGAATAAAGATGTGATTATACTATTTCTGTAGAACTTCAGTCAAGAAAGACCCATTAATTTGTTTTTACAGTGACCTTAATCCAGAAAAATAGTGTTTTGCTCAGTAAGGGCCCAGGTGTCTGGAACATATTATTTGAAGTGTTTTTATTGAGACTTTAGAAAGTATGAACAAAAACCTGAAATCCATGGGATATTGCTGAGAGTAGAATTTTTTTCTTAGGGGCAGTATCATGTGGCACTCAGGTGTTCATTAAGAAGGTGATATTCTGTGAAAAGAAAACAAATAACCTTCTCTGGAGAAATGATCCAGTCAGTATGTAAGTAGGAACTGATGCTGGTTATCATGTTTGGAACATTTTTGTGCTTCTGTGGATCTCTTTTAGAGATCAATGCTCAAGTGTTAAACTACCCCTTCATTGCTGATGTTCCATTTTCTTTAACTGGAGTGAAGAACTGAAATGATGTTGTGTCATTAGAGAGTGAAAAGCTGTTGATTGTGAGCAAATGTGCCCCGGGTGAGGAAGACAACAACTACAACTGTCCTGAAGGAAGTTCTTCTGTCAGTCCTTATCTATGCAAACTGCAGGATGATACATTGGGGAGTTTTATCAACCTGTGTTTAGTATAGGTGCAGAGTCAGCAGGTAGCAAAACCTCAAAATAAGCTATACAGGTCATCTGAAAATGATTGACAGTGACAGGTTTGGACTATGTCAAGCACTGACACTGAGTAAGAGTTTAAGTCAAGGTATTTTAAGGGAATTCACTCTTTTAGAGTGTTTTAAGCAACATTATTTATGTGTTTGAAACTTCTCTCCTTGCGAAGTCACTTTGGATATGTCTTCTTCTGTGAATACATATCACTACATGATTTTAAAATATGTTATCTCATCACACTGCAGGGTGAGAAATGTATGAATGTTCCCTTGAAAAGTCAAGGTTTCCCTTCTTTTAGAACTCCCATTTCTAGCATGAGCAGGTTGGAAAACGGTGCTTAAAAACCCTAACATTTTTATGCACAAAAAAAGTTACCGCTTTAAGATGAATTTTGCATCCTTGACTGATGGACATTTGCAGCTGTGGGTAGAAGTCCACTTTTGGTGAAAATTTTTTAAAGGCAAATATCCTCAACTTGCACGGTTGTGCAAGTTAATACTGCAATATGTGTCACATAGGGGATATAAACTCCTCTTGTTCATCAATATGAAATGAAATGTGAAGAGTAATTAAGCTGATTTCTTACTGGGTCCCAACCTCAGGATACCTCAAGATATCTGAATTTTTTAGAGAAAAATGCAGCTGAAGGTAACTAGGTACAGTGGCGAGGGGGGGGGAAAATTGAGATCCAATATCAGATAACACTGACTGAGATCTTTTGGGCTGTGGAAAAGTTCCAGAAAGAAGCCTAACTACTAAGTTCCATTTTAATCTAGAGCAGGCAAAACCCTAAAAGTACTCAGTAGGCAATTACACCGTGTCAGTAAAAAAGTCTAGTAGATAGTCTTTAAGGTCCCTTCCAACTCAAACCATTCTGTGATTCTATAATACTCTAAAGAAAATGAGTGGAATACAAATCCATTAGAAAAGTAGATTTTTGGAGTTTTTTTAGGTTTTGGTTGGGTTTTTTTTGCCCCCAAACAAGTCTTTAAGAAAAACAGATCCCCCATAATCCTTTCTATTCAATAAAGACTATGAACATATGGATACTGTATAAAAAAATAACCATTTTCAATGGCTATTAGAGTCCATATATTTATGTCAAACATTGACAACAAAATCTTTACTTACCAACTCCCAGATATCTGTCCAAGGAAAATACTGAAAAAGCTGATGATTGTTCTCAGGCCAACAGAAAAGAGGACGAGCTGTTCAATAAGAATGGGAGGACGGGTAAAGAGAGAAGGAAGAGTTGCAGTGGTGTTTCCCTCACTCAATATGTCTGGTCCAGAAACTTCCTTTCCGAACAAGAAGTGTACGTGTAGGAAGGATATGACATGATTCTTGGCTTCCTAGATGACAGTAACTGCTGCACATAAAGTTTGACACTCTCTCACCTCTGTGATTACCTACTGCACTTTCCCACATGCCCTTCCATAATAGGTATGAGGGTCTGCAAGTGGAGCCAAACAATGATGATGTTAGTTCATCTAGCTTGGAGGCCTTGATGGGGTTAAGTCAGCCTATGCTTGCATCAAAACTGCTTCCATAAGGAAAAAAGATGTGTCATTGTCATGGGAGACTCCCTTCTGAAGAGAACAGTAGGCCTAATATGCAGACCAGACCCACTTCTCAGGGAAGTCTGCTGCCTCCCTGGGGCCTGAGTTAAAGATGTGAAGAGAAAGCTTCCCACCCTGCTATAATCCTCAGATGGTAATCTACTATTGCTTTTTCAGGTAGGCAGTGATGAAATTGCAATAAGAAGCCCAAGGGCAATCAAGAGAGGCCTCATGGCCTTGGGATGGCTGGTTAAGGGATCAGGAGCTCAAATAGTGTTCTCCTGAAAGAAGTGGGCCTGTTGGCGTGGATCCAGAGGAGGGCTGCAGTGATAATCAGAGAGATGAAACACCTCTCCTACAAAGACAGGCTGAGAGAGATGGGTTTGTTCAGCCTGGAGAAGAGAAGGTCTGGGGAGTCCTGATTGTGACCCAGTACTTAAAGGGGGCTTATAAGAAAAAAGAGAGAGTAAGTTTTTACATGGGCAAATAGTGATAAGACAAGGGGGAACATTTTTAAACTAATTTAGATTAGATGTTACAAATAAATTCTTTACTCAGAGTGTAGTGAGGCACTGGAACAGGTTGCCTGAGAAGTTTTGCATGCCCCATCCCTGGAAGTGTTCAAGGCTTGGTAGGGTGTGCCCAACTGTTTAAGTTGTATCTCTCAGACAAGTAAGTAAGTTGCCCCCACACTGTTCCCCTTCAAATCTGATATTTTTTCTCATTTTTGAATTATGGTTGTATGAGTTGAATTCTTATGTTTCCTGTTTGGACAGACTTATATTTTTATTCCTGTGGAATGTTATTAGTTTTGGCCCCTCCAGTGAATGATGTTTCTGTCACTAGCTTCTCCTTGCCCTCTACAGAGGTAAATTAGACTTGCCCCGAGAGCTTTCTGAAACGGAGGTAATCTTCTGGTGTATTTGAAAGTGAGGTTTTTGTATCTGATGGAAGGTTGAGTTATGACAGCAAAACAAACAGTGACTAGATGTACTTTTAAGTTTGTAAGTGGATGACAAAGAAAACAACTAAGGAGCAAAATCACCTATTCTGCCACTGTCCCTTTCATTTTCATTGGAAGCTGGGGAATCAGAGAAGGGAAGAGTCTGGAAGCCAAAAGGAGAACTGAGCATCTGAAAACACCTGCATTTGTGTTAACAGCTTGCCAAGGAATATGATGCCTGTACATTAATTTGAATTCATCATCATAGCTAGGCTTTGCCAACGAAGGTTTGGGAAAGGCTCTATCCACATTTGTTACAAGCACGCTGGTGGCTAACAAGGCCAATATGAGATAGACAAGTCCGATTGCAAAAGGCACAGCAGAAAGACTCCTTAGGTGGTATATTCTGCAAGACATGAGGCTGCCGCAAGAGAGGAGCCCTGAAGAAAAGATACAAGGACATTAATTTGAATTATCACAGTCAGTTTTCCTTTTGTAACCAGCTCCATCACAGAATCATGATCTCATTCTTGAACTGGAGGTGAACAGAACACAGCATTGTGACAGCACTAGGAAATCTAGAGAAGGAGAGAATAAAATTTACTGATATTAGAAAATTCAGAAACAGAAAAGACTCTGAGACATGACACAGCTTTCTTTTCACCTAGTTATTACATCATAATCCTATTTTCTTAGATTGTCTGAGTTCTCTCTTTTCCAAACAAAAATCTCTAAGTCTTTGGAGTGTCTCTCTTATCTCAGCTTTTCCTGGAAATTTATACTTATTTTTCTCTTAGTGTGTGGAGTTCTTTTAAAGTCCTATCACTAACTTTCTAACTTTAAAATAATTAACTTATTTTTAAGCCCATTTATTAATTTAGGAAGCCCATTCTATTGCTTATCATGCTTCATAATGCTCCTAGAAACATCTAGATTGACCGTCTGTAGACATTTCCTCATGGCATTATAGATGATACTGTTTACTTCCAAAACTCTTGTTCACATACAGAAATAAACTTGTCAGGACTGAATCAAAACTCATTAAAATCCAGTTATTCCGCTGAGCTTTGGAAAAGACTTTTAGTGAACTGTAGCTCTGTCAGTTTTCATTCTTCCCTCCCTCTCTCTTTATCTCATACCCTCGACAGAAATGCAACATACCATGAAAACGGATCCATGCAGTTAATGGTCTATTCAGCATTTCAGATGTTGCTCAACAATTATATAAGACCTTCTCTCCTCTTTTTCATTTATTTGAAAATCTCTGGTATCACAGGGAAATATTTTTGGTGGTTCCTCCGTAGCAAATCCCAAATCCTGTTTTCCCAGTCATGTCTCTGAATGGGTTATTGTGTTCAGCAAATATTCCCTAGATAGGTTAGCAATTCCCAGGATCTGTGATAAGCATCATAACAGAGATCTGGAGCATTTTCAGATTTATTCAAATTTTTGTGAGATGACAGAGGAATGTTTGACAGTGAAAATATTGAAGATATTAATTTTATTTTGTTTTTGTTTTTCTTTTTAACCTGCCAAGAACCAAGTGATTGGTCCCAAGCTATATCCAAAATAATGTGGGGAATACAGCTTTTATATTTTCAGGAATGAATATGTAGTTGTCTACTATTTTTTTTGTGAGGAAAAGTGGGAAGATAGATATCCCCAGAGTAGCAACTAGATTTGTTGAACAACTATGTTACATGGCTGAGCTTAGGTGTTGAAGGTCCATTGCAGTGGGAAAAGTAACAGATCCCAGATTCTTTCTCACTCAATGCAGGGTAGAAATACTTATTTCTACTTTCAGAAATGCTTGTTTTCTTTTTGTCTTTCTGTTTGGCTGGATGTTCAGGTCTCCTTTCCTTAGGCTGACACCTGGACAAGTTTGAGAAGTGGGCCCATGAGAACTTCATGAGGTTTAATAAGATCAAGTGCAAGATGCTGCACCTGGATCAGGCAACCCCTGGTATCAATACAGGCTGGGGGATGAACAGATGGAGAGCAGTCCTGCTGAGAAGGATTTGGGGATGGTGGTGGATGAGAGTCTGGACATGATCTGGCAATGTACGCTTGCAGCCCAGAAAGTCAACCATTTCCTGGGCTGCACCAAAAGCAGCGTGGTCAGCAGGGCAAGGGAGGGGATTCTTTCCCTCTACTCTGCTCTGGTGAGACCCCACCTGGAGCACTGCATTCAGCTCTGGGGTCCCCAACAAAGGAAAGGCATTGGACAGTTGGAGTGAGTCCAGAGGTGGGTCAGCAAGATGATTAGAGGAATGGAGAAACTCCCCTGTATGAAAAGGGTAAGAGAATTGGACTTGTTCAGCCTGGAGAAGATAAGGCTTTGGGGTGACCTAATTGCGAGCTTCCAGTACCTAAAGGGAGTCTACAAGAAATATGGGGAAGGACTTCTTATAAGAGCACAGGAGAAGGGAGAATGGCTTCAAGCTGAAAGAGAGTATGTTTAGATTAGATATTGGGGAAAAAAATCATTGCTGTGAGAGTGGGGAGGCATTGGAGCAGGTTTTCCAAAGAAGCTGTGGATGCCCTATCTATGTAGGTGTTCAGGGGCAGGCTGGATGGAACTCTGAGCAACCTGGTCTAGTTGAAGATGTCCCTGCCCATGTCACGGGGATTGGAACTAGATAATCTTTAAGGTCCCTTCCAAACCAGGGCATTCTATGATTCTATGACACTCACCATGAAGTTCTTCAGTGTCAGGTCTGTGGTAGCTGCTGTGGTGTACCCAATCTCATGTGTGTGGGAGGCTTGAGTGGTATGTCCTCTTCATGTTGGGTAACTCTTGGCTGCATGTGCACATGTTTTTGCTTTGCTTTTTTTTTTTTGTCAGAGTCCTGCAGTACTGTGCCAATTCCTGACCTCCTCCTGCAAGAGTGAACCAGCTTCTCAGCAGCATCTGCATTTTGAACTGTTTGGCTTGATCAAAACTATTTTCTGCTGAAGTGAGCCAAGGGACTTTGGAAAGCACAGAAAAGTACTTGCAAACTGAGCTCATTACACAGGTGGTTGGGATTTTGCAGAGATTTGGAGTTGGATTTTTAAAGACACTTTGGCACATCTCATGCCTAGAGGGATTTTCCAAATCAACTTGAGGTAACAGAAAGAGGACATTCGTTTTACCTAACTTTGGCTGTCAATTCAGCTAGCTGACTAGACCTTCTCTGCAGACACATGTAAGGACTTAGAGAGCACAGTTGCCTGTGTCAAACACTGTTAGGACCACAGAAGGACTTTGCCTGGAGATAAGCACAGAATGGAGTGAAAAGATGGCACTAACTGCAGGCATGGTGGAGGAGAGATCTGGTTAGCACATCCTGGTTAACTCATCCAAACAAAGATTCCCACTGTGGCAAACTGTGTAAAGAAGCTACTGCTTGTACACATATCACCAGTCAAGCAAAGATCACCCCAAGTTCTGGGAAAGATGGTACCTGTGACCACGGACGCCACTCACCCTCCCTGAGTATGCCTCCTGGATACCTGGAACTTGGACTGCAAGTTAAGCCACCAAAGATAAGATAAAGGTCATACTATTGTCTGAGTGTTATCTCAGACCTAAGGGAAGCTTAACATAATTGAGGGAGAAGAATGTGTCACACAATGGACACAAAGAGTGAAGAATTTATGGGCCACAAGAAAAGCCAACTCAGCAACTGCACTGAAATCGGCTCCAGGTGGGTAAAAGGTAGTTCTGGCAGGGGGAGATTGCAACCACCATCCACAACCCATTGACCCAAGAAACCCACTGACTCAAAAAAATTGAAAGACTGAGCATACGGAATAATTAACGTTAGAGGGAAGGCAATCATTTGACCAAGAGCATAAGAGAACTGTGTAGCCAACAAGCATTAATTCCTTTGCTTGCAAAAATATAATGAAAAGTTTTGAATGACTTTGGGACCCCCACCGCCGAGAAACCCAGGGTGAAGAAGGACTAATAGGATGCCACTGGATCCATGGGTGGTGACTATCTTCTGCTTAATCTGCCTCTGTCACTCTCATTCTCTCTCTCTCTCTTTCTTGCTCTCTCTCTCCTCTCTATTCTATTTCTTTCTATCTGTCTACCTCAAATTCATTGTTGAATAAAATCCATACTATTGACTTTAGCATATGGTATGTTTGCACCTTGTTTCAGGCAGAGGCGTCTCTCAATAATTGGATCTTCACAAGAGACAAGAACTTTCATATTTCATCCCATGCAAAAATAGGTGCCTGAGGTAAATGGTTTAGATCAGTCTCTAACATCACACTGGATGAAGGAAGCAAGTGAAAAGTAATTTGCAAAAAACGCACTTGTATTCCTATCATCAAGACAAAACCATGGAATTATGTAATTGTGCCATTTGGAGGTTATGGGTGGGCTAAACTGGTTAAGATACATTTTCCGCTAGACAGTAGTTTTTTGTTGCTATTGCCTCTGACCTCCTGTCCTGCTTATATTGCTTATCAACCAAAACGCTTACTGCCATGCCTAATATCAATGAGTACATCCAGTTGAAGGAAAATGCAAATATATGTAAATCCAAATTATATGTTCTTTTTGGGCTGGGGTCATAAAGTTGTTTCAGACGTAAACCGATCACATTTTTTAAATCCAGCATATACTCATGTTACATTTTGTGAAAACTCATTTTCATTTTTTTTTATGTCACAATGACATATCATATCAAACTTTATTTGTTTTTAGGGTATTGAATCAGCAAATAAAGCAAGAATGTTTCACAGAGATCTGTAACCCAGTTATAGAATACTTTTTGAAACTTTTTACAATAGCTTTGTGGGAGAATAACAGTTTTTATGTATTTGTGGTGATCTTATTAAACTGAAAAAATACATTAAATTTATTTCAAGTATGAGCAAAATGTGTTCATACTACATCTGTATTGGTAAATAACATTGGAAATCTTTCTGCTCATGGTTTTGGCCCATACTGAGTATGGACCCAGTACTCTTCCTGGGGCACTGCCGATCCTCAGCGGGCAGCTTGGATAAGGAGGCCAGCCTAATGCAGTGAATAGTAGGGTTTGGGTTTAAACATTGTCGTCTGGGTTGTGTGCTTCACGTTGACCACAGTGCAAGGGAGTGCACCAGGGGATATTTGAGTTACTGATGGAGCTGTGCCTTTGAGTAGTAAATAGTTAACATGACCTGTCTTAATAGTTAACACAAGACAGAAAACAGAGAAGGAAAACTTCTCAAAAATGATATTCATTCTTCTAAGAACTTAGATGAATACATAAATGAATCCACTAGCAAGGTTATATATTTGACACAGCCACAGTGATGGTAACCAGGCTTCCAGCTCATTCTGTGGTAAAAAGTGGGATTTATTTTTACTTCAATTTTACTGTGATGTCCCATTACAGATGGTAACACACAGAGAGACAGTTTAGAAACCTAGATCCTAAGCTGCTGGTGAGTGCCTTGGACTCTGAAAGCCCCTTTTCTGGAGTGTCATGTTCTTCAGTTCCAGTGGTTTTGTGAGGTGACATCGTTCAAGTCTATTTAAATGGGCTTTGGCTGTGATTCCTTCTTTCTCTTACACTCACATAGAATATTCTCTACACTGTTTGATCTTGGCCCAGGTAGTTTCAATATATATTTTATTTTGTTTTCATTTCCTTCTCATTTTAAACTCTTCAGTGTTTTCAGTTAAGGTCCACTTGGCTGACAGACTTGAAGAATGATCTCTTTCATGTGACAGACAGAGAGGGTCTATCCTGAGTCCACCTGGTCTCATTAATGGCTTCCACTTTCAGACAATGAATCAGACTCTAGCTTGTTACTGCACATAACCTTCAAGAGAAGTAATTGAGCTAAGCGTGTTCTTTTTACTTCACAGGATCACAGAATATGCTAAGCTGGAGGGGATGCACAAGAATCATTGAGTCTAAACCTTAGCCCTGCACAAGACATCCCCAAGAGTCACACCATGTGCCCAAAAGTATAGTCCAAATGCTTCTTGAACTCTGTCAGGCCTAGTGCTGTGACCACTTCCCTGAGGAGCCTGTTCTAGTGCCCAAACACCCTCTGGGTGAAGAACTGCTTTCTAATATCTGACCTAAAACTCCCCTGACACAACTTCAGGCCTTTCCCTTGGGTTTTGTCACTGGCCACCGCAGAGAAAAGATCAGTGCCCACCTCTCTTCCTCTGCTCAAGAGGAAGTTGTAACTGCAATGAGGTCTCCTCTCAGTCTCCTCTTCTCCAGGCTGAACACACCAAGTGACCTCAGCCACTCCTCATACAGCTTCCCCTCAAGGCCCTTCACCATCTTTGCTGCCCTCCTTTGGATGTTCTCTAGTAGCTTAATATCTTTCCTATGTTATGGTGCCCAAAACTGCACACAATATTCAAGGTGAGGCCTCCCCAGTGCAGAGCAGAGTGGGACAATCCCCACCCTCGACTGTCTGGTGATGCTTTGCCAGGACAGGGTTGGCCCTCCTGGCTGCCAGGGCAGTGCTGGCTCAGATTCAACTTGCCATCAACCAGGATCTCAGGTCCCTTTCCATGGCATTGCTTTCCAGCATCTTATTCCCCAGTCGGTATGAACATCCAGGGCTGCCCCATCCCAGGTGCAGAATTCGGCACTTCCCCTTGTTAACTTCATATAGTTGGTGATTGCCCAGTCCTCTAATTTGTTGAGGTCTCTCTGCAACTCCTTCCAGTTTTGTGTCATCTGCAATCTTGCTTAGTGTCCCTTCCAGTCCTGCATACAAGTAATTTATGAAGATGTTGAAGTCTGTTCTTGACCCATGAGCCAATTTTTCACCCACCACATGATGTGTTTATCCAGCTATGATGGACATTTTGTCCAGAAGGACATGATAAGAGACAGTATCAAAAGCTTTACTGAAATCCAAAAAATTACATCAGCTGGCTTCCCTTGATCAACTAGGTGGGTTACCTTTTCACAGAAGGAAATCAGATTTGAGAAGCAGGATTTTCCTCTCATGAAGCTGTGCTGGCTGTGACCAATTACTGCATTGTCTTTTATGTGTATTTCAATACTTCCTAGAATAATTTCTATAACTTTACCAGGCATTGAAGTGAGACTGACAGGCCTGTAGTTTCCAGGTCCTCATTCTTGCCCTTCTTGAAAATTAAGACAATGTTTGTCAGCTTCCAGTCAACTGGAACCTCTCTGCATTCCCAAGACCACTCAAAAATCGAGAGAGGTTTTGCAATGACATCAGCCAGCTCTTTGAGGATTCTTGAATGAATCTCATCAGGCTTATAAGGTTGTAGGCATCCAGCTGGAGCGGCAAATCCCACACAATTTCAGGGTCGACTGGGAGGTGATCATTCTTGCAGTCATGGTCCTCCACCTCAGGGCACTGAGACCCCCTTGGTCTGTCATCCGTGTTGAAGACACAGGCAAAGAAAGTGTTAAACACCTCTGCCTTGTCTCTGTCCCTGTTTGTGAGGTGACCATCCTCATCCTGTAAAGGGCCAATGATATTTCTGTACTGCCTATTGCCACTAATATGTTTGAAAAAACCTCTTTTTATTGTCTCTGACATTTCTGGCAGCTTCAACTCCCCTATTGTAGTGAGCATTCCACTGGGCATATGCTTTCCTTTTATGCCTTATTTCCAAGAGAAGATCCCTGTTCAGCCAAGCTGGCCTTCTGTTTCGCCTGCTTGACTTCTGACATTTGGGAATGACCTTCTCCTGTGCCCTTAGGAGGTGATATTTAAAAAGTGACCAGCACCCACTAAAACATTTTTCCAAGGGACCTTGCTTACTAATTTCCTGAGCAGCCTGAAGTCTGGTTTCCTCATGTCCAGAGTTGAGGTTTTCCTGGCACTTTTCCTCCTGTCAACAGAGATTTTAAACTTGATCAGTTTGTGTTCCCTGTGACCAAGATGGCCACCAATCTCAAATTCACTCATGAGATCCACTCTGTTGACAAGCAGCACATCAAGAAGGGCATCTTTCTGAGTTGGCTCCTTTCGGACCTATTCCATAATGTTTTCATCCAGGACTTTTAGGAATCTTCTGGCCCAAGTTGCACCAGCTGTGTGATGCTCCCAGTTAATTTCTGACAAGTTGAAGTCCCCCATAAGGACAAGAACACTTGATTTGGAACTGACTCTTAGTCCCTTAAAGAAAAATTCTTTGACATCGTCATCCTGGCTGAGAGGTCTATATTAGACTCTCATGATGAGATCTGCCTTGTTTTTTATAGGCGGCTTGAGCACATCTGTGAAATCCATGAGATTATTGTGAGATGAAATACCATGCATTTGAAAGGGAATATGTCCACTAGTCGGAAAAAAAAAAAACAAGAAAAGGAAATCTTGTTATGGTGTTAATTAGGATTAAAATGATAAGTAGCCTTTTGTCCTATTTTGTCAACTCTGTGTTGAAAATGCAACCTCTGACCCATGACTAGTGCACATACATTTTTCTTTCTTTAGAGAAGACTGCTTTTATTTTTTTAGAAATCTATAACAATGTGGGACTTGTTTTGAGCTCTGTGATGCTGGTGTACCTCTTTTGTTTGAATGAAATCAGAAGAAAGGCCTTGGGTTTTAGGTTCAAACTAATTTTGAAACTGAAGGGCAAAAGCATATATTAAGTCTTTAGTCTTATACATTTTTCTTCCGACTTCCTTTTCCGTTTACTTCATTATTTGATTTAAAGTCACACTTTTATTTTCTTAGAAAGTTTGCTGAGCCAATTGCATAGCTTTCACAGATGCATTTACTTCCCAATTAGTCCCACTGAGCCAGAAGGACTATTTGCCTGAGAGCCCTCATCTCCGTGGAAAAAACCCCAACCATCCAACAGAAAACAATGAGATCACAATCTGGCCCTTTGCAATTAGCTCAACACTGTCAGGGTTTCACTTTCCTGCTTAAATCCTGTAATGAGCAGTCATCAGAAGAGGAGGTAAATAAAGCTGTCATGCATATTGACAGTAATACAATATCACTGCTCATTTTTTTCCCCCAAATTTGGAATTGTAGAATTAGCGTGGCATATGATGTTCTACCCTTTCCAGCAAAACACGTTACCAGCTGCAGTCTTTTAAAGTCTCCTATCATTTTGTTAGCACAATGACTGCGTACGTGAGCAAAAAAACATGGTAACTGCATCCTACCACAGTTGACAAGATTTTTTATTTTCATGATTACTTCTCTGCCTTTTTTTATTTTGCCTGCAGGCAAAGGTTGGCATACATGTCAAGAGAACATTCTCCAGCTGGGGCCTGCAGTATAGAGAATTGTATACTCCAGAGGGCTCATGGGACCTTAGGCAGATTATTATGGTAATATTGGAGACTGCTGTCCTTTCCCTCCCACAGCTGGGCCGCCTCTCTCATTGTAAGTATTGAAGCAATATGTTTTGCAAATTATACATTGGGAACAACAGGGACCTGGGAAAGTGAGGGAGAAGGAGAAACATGGCAAAATGTTGCCTTTAATATGATATTTTTCTTGTTCATCAAGCAAAAATAAATTAAAGCTTTAATTTTTTTTAATTAAATGAGAATCATATATTGGGAAAAAGCAGCTATAATAGTAAAAAGTTAATATTGATTTTACTGAGTGAGAGTTTTAAGAAAATATTGTTTATTATAGGGAAATTTCACAGAGTAACCTGATGCAAAAGAACCAGAGTAAGATTACATAATAGCTTTTATTACAGATTTCAGAAATCCTTTTGAGTCCAATGAAGCTGGATTAACAAAAACTGCACAAAAAAATATCATTTTAATTAGTGCTAATGTGATCTCGTCATGGTCCAGCTGTTTCACACAGGATGAAAATCTGTGTTACTTTATTAGCAATTCACCTTCCAAAATAATGTCACTTCTGATTTTTAACATTCTTATTGATGTATATTTTAATAAAATACTCGAATGATTTGGTGACTACCATCATAAGGAAACTGAGGGATTTTTGACTTACTTATTTTCAAATAAGAGAGTTTAAAAGCATTACTCGTAGATAAAGAAATATTTCAGTTTTTGGCCTTTTTTCAGAAACATTAGCATTAAAATCAGGTTAAAGTTTATATGGTTGTATTTTAAAGGTGATTTTATAAAACTACAAAGAAAAGTAAATATTGCTAACTTGGTAACAAGTCGAAACGATGTCTTACATGGGTCAGACACTTTTTCTTAAAGACTTGGTTTTGTCTGCTTTTTAGTAAGTATGGGCTTCAAATCACAGTCTTTAACCAATATTCCGTTATTCTGTTAGCTTCATTCATTTTTGACAGGGCTATTTCACAAGTCAATTCCCTTTGGAGCTAACTTCAATTGTAATCTAAATTGTTTTCAAGTTACTGAAACTTACTGCCTAATTTATACATGAAATTGTAGTATATTGCCTTAGACACATGCCTGAATTCTGAATTAAAAATAAGCAAATGTAGAAAATCTCAGTGCTCACAGTTCAATTTTCTTCTCCATTATTTTTATATGCTTTAGTACAGTGGAGACCTCTTGCATATACCATTGTAAAAAAAGGTATTTATTTTTTAATAGTTTTACTTTTTCTCCTTATGTTACTTAAAATATTTCATTATGAACTGTTGGTACTGAGATTATATACTTATCAGCTCTCTAATTTATGTCAGACTTTCATAATGTATATCAGAATGATGACCAGTTCTTGGTTTTTTTCTTAAACATTGTATGATTTCTTTTTTTATTCTTAGATAGTGATTTTATAATAAACACTTATAGGGAAACAGTTTGCAATGTAGTGACAAGTGTAAACAACAGTGGAATTAATCTATTCTAGATGGTGGATTTTTAACTGTAATTTTCAATTATTATAATAATAGTAGAGGTTACTAAAGAAAAAAACACAAGAAGTGTATTGGCTGCACTGTAATGACTGTTTGCCTTGTAGAGTGTTAAAAAGTCCCTGATGACACCATGACTGTATTTGTCTATCCTCTACGGTCTAACACAGCACTACCAGAGCCACCCTTTGTAAAAAAGAAAGAGCCTCCAAATAACGAGTTGGTCCTTGAATAACGAGTTGGTCTCTGTGAATGATGCACAGCGAATGTCAGTGATGCATTTTCTCTTTGATTCTTCTGAGCCAGAGGACTCCCAAACCTGAGCTACCTTTCTCTGTTCCTTCTTCCTACCTTAAATTCCTCCTTCCAGGTAACACATATTGACTCCCATCTTTCTGAATTATAGTAACTTAGTGTTTGAGGTAGATTGCTCCTTAAATTTACAGCATTCTACATTTTCATCATTATCCTTGTGTCAGGTAGTTTTGCCCCATATACTAGAAGTTTCTCAGTTGCTTTCAACAGCTATGCTTGCTTTCAGCATTGCTAATGATGGACTGTGTCTTGCAACCCAGCATTCACAGTTTACCCAATACCTTTCTAACAGAGATTTTTTTCCACATTTGTCGCATGTGACTGAAGTGTGACATTGAGAAAGACAATCCAATATATCTGGCTTATTCCTATTTTATCTGTAATGAAAAATCCCAGCAGAATGAAGAAATTAAGAAATTCTGCTTTTCTCCTCTGGAGAGAGTGTCTAAGGCTAAATCTACATTGCCTGGCGAATCTGCCCTAGAGAATGATCCCTAGCCCACAGGAAAAGTTACTTACTTATTAATACTTTTCAGTGTAGCGGAACAGTGCAGGGTTGAGGGAGCCAACTTTCCATCAGTCTGCTCTGTAGTGTCTTTTAGCAGTGGTCCCCATAGCAAGCTGCTCCCCAGTCTCCATGTGATTTCTGTTTTGAAGGGTGTTAGATGGTTCGTTCCTGTAGAGGTCCAAGTAGCAAAGTAGCTTTTTTGCAGAGTGGGTACTCAGAGGATTCAGGACCCTATAGTGAGCAGGGAAGGTCACTTATTTGGCTGTGTAGGTGTACTGTAACACTCCAGCATTTTCTCCTGTGAAGCTGTGACAGTATAAGAGAGACTAGCAGGAGGAATCTTCTAGGGAGTGGCACTACTTTTGAGTCTCCACACCAGCTACAATGGCTTGATTTGAAATGTATCAGTGGGTGACACTGGTAAATGTCATGTCAAGTTTCTGTTTTAGTAGATGAGAAGGACTTGGTTCCTGAGATGCGCTGGGTCTTGCCAGCTTCTAGGCCTGAGAACTTTCTTTTTAAAAGCAGCATTATCAAAGATGAGGCTGATAATTCAGATATCCATGCACTAACAGAATATATTTATGCTGATAAGATTTTTGAGGCACAGTTTTTCCCAGAAATTGACTTAGGTATTGCTTTGATGCTTTTGAGGGTGAACTTGCCTCCATCCTGCTGAAGCATTACATGTCACAGGGAGTACATGTTCACATTTTTAATACAGGGATAAGAGCAAGAGTTGTTGTCATCTGTTCTCAGCTGAAAAACTGATTTGAAAGATCTTGTAGACTTGGTATCTGTTGTCAGGCAGCTGTCACAAGAAGGACTTTGAATATGCATGTGGGTCTGCTTTTGAAGATCTAAATGGGGTGGACAAGAGTGAGCATTGATTCAGATTCAGATGCTGAATAAACAGGTCTTGATTCCTTTTTCCTAAACGTAGTTTTTAGGGACATTTAAAAAAGTCCTGGGCAACCTACCTGTCCCACCTGGTCTTCCACCACTATTCCAAAAGAGTCCAGATTTCCTACAGATCTCGAGTCAGATCTGCCAACGACATCCAGGTATCTCAGGTGTCCCGAACCACAGCACTAAATGTCTCTGTCAAGGCACTAGTTGAAGTTGTGTATTTGGGGGTGGGATTAGTCTTCAAAGTGGACATCTATATGTGACTGTCTAAATAGAGTTGTATCTCTAGCTGTGAGGCTGATGTTAATCCAATGCACTTGTGGCTTTTACATCATGCCAGCTGCAATCTTTTGTCTATATTATCTTACAGCTCTCACAGATTCATTGATGGGATTTTTCTTTCATACACTTCTGACAAATTTATTGTCACAGACCATGGAGTTCTTATCACCTGAGAACAAAGAATTCTTCATTAGTCACCTGTAACATGCAGTGTTCCAGCTATTTAGGGGGAAAATTTTGATATCTACCCTTCCTTCTGGAGCGCAAATCTGCCAGATGAATAGGTGGAGGGATATATGGAAGAAAATTTTTCTTTAATCTTGTTTTTCTGCCTTCTGTGATGATTACTTTTCAGCTTTCCTAATGAAAGGCAGGATTTTCTGAATCTATCCTTTCAAAGAGGACCCTTAAACACACATGAAATTGATTTTTTTACTCTTAAAGAGATGTGTCATAGACAAAAATCGTGTACAAGCCTGTGAGAAGCAAGCATTTTTGAGTAAATTACCAAGTGATTATTAAGCACACTTGTTGGGTATAATAAAATGGACTTTGATATTGTCAAGGTGTGGTGGGTCTGGCTGAGCCAGATTTTATTTCCCCATAGTAGCCCTCACAGTGCTGTGGTCTGCACTGGTAGCCAGAGGAGTGTTGATAACACACCCATGTTTTGGCTACTGCTGAGCACAGCACTGTAACATTCCTTCTTCAATCGTGGGCGAGATCCTGGGAGGGGACACAAATAGGCCAGCTGACCCATACTGACCAGGGGGATGTTCCATACCATATGATGTCAACCCAGATATAAAAACTGAGGCAAGGAGCAGGACCGCAGGCACTCATTGTCTCTGATGGCTGCCTGCTGACAACCATTACGTGTTCTGGAGCCCTGCTTCTCAGAGAAGTGGTCAACCATTGCTGCTTATGGGAAGTAGAGATTAACTGCTGGCTTCTGCTTTGTGCGCGTGCACACTGCTTTTGCTTTCTTTTTTTGCATAAATATAAACTGTCTTATTGCAACTCATGATTTGTGCTGTTTTCTTTTCCCACCATTATTCTCTCTCGTCTGGCTGGGAAGTGGAGGGATAGAGCTGCTGGGTGGGCACCTGGCATTCCGCCAAGGTGAACCCACCACACAAGGTTTATTCTAAAAAGGCAAAATGAAAATAATTGCTTTAAGGATAATATTAAACAGCACTGGGGAGTGAAAGAAATTCTGCATATTTCAGCATACCCCATGATTTAAACATATTGAGAAGTTAATTGATGTGTAACTCTTCCCGTTGTCCAAGTGTCAAGATTTAACCAATATAAAAAGAGGAATCCCTCTGCATAATACCAAAGTCTTGATTTGTATTTTCATCTAGGATTTAAGTAGTGAAATTCTGACTCTATTCAGATGAACAGGATCTTTCTTTCATGTATTTGCTTCAGAGGCAAGACTTGGTGAATCCTCTGGAGAAGTTCACTAGACAGTGAAGGATACACATCCTTTACAGCTAGTGGTGTCCAATGCATGTTCAGTGTTTGTTGCAACCACTTTCTTCCTTGAATCCCCTTGTCTTTAGAAGAATCAGGCCCTGGCCAGACTGGTATGATGGGGAAGACTCATCATAATACACTGTAGCTTGCCCACATAGTGAAGGGTGGGTGTTACAACAGATGTGTCATCCTAAAAACGCGTGACATAAATGTCAATAAGTTTCATTGTTACTATCACATGTTCGAGCTCTAGTCTTCTTACATACATGAACACACGTAAGTCTTCTTTTTAGTAGTCTTTCTTTAAAAGGGAAGGATGGTTTAGCCTCCATTCCTCTCTTTTATTCTATGATTTTAAAGAACAAACAAAGTATTGGTTTTCTACTGTACTTGTTTCCTTGCATTCTTCAGGTTTTGGTGGGGTATACATGCATTTTTTTTTTTTTACTGTGATATTTTTATTCTCATACAGCTGAAGAACCTCAGAACAACTCTGTGTCTCCAATTTTTTAATCTCTTATGAAATTAGGGTTGTCTAACTTATTAACTTGTGAGAAGCTTGAGGTACACAAAAGCTTTAACAGCAAATGTTGAGATGTCATCATCACCAAAATGTGAAGAGACACTGTATCTAACTTCTGTGAGCCCTTATGTGTTGCATTCATGAGTTCATTAAGAAGACACAGGAGCCAATGAATAATAGACAGTTATGCCAGAACCATTTGTTCTAGAACAGGATTGTCTCTCCTGTCCACATTAACTTTGCAATAATTTATTTTTGTCTCCATTTCCAAATTCTCTTCCACTCAAGAAAAGACAATGGAGTACTTGAAACCCTCTCTCCCATGGATAGGTTTCATTAGGAGGTTAGTAAGCTTTTACAGTAAGAAACTTCTTCAATTGTCACATGGGCTTTTCCTCTGAAATCTGCTACTTCAGTTCCCACGTTTTGTGAAGGTCACTCTCAGAAAACTTTGGTCACTTTTTTGTAATAAGGTTCACAGCCTTACTAATTTGGAATAATGAGAATAGATTGGGGATGTTCTTTTTTGTATTTGAAGACAAGTTATTGGGATAATTCAAAGTGTGGTTAAATTTATTAGCAATATTTCTTATATATCTATGAATATTGTGATGAGATTTCCAGCTATTTTTACATGGATATTTTTTTCAGGCAAAAGCAGTAGGTAGGATTCATCTTATCTGATTGTAGGGGGAAAAAACAACCTAAAAATCTTATTTAGAATTTTAAGAAATCTTACTTTAGAAAAAGAGAAAACCAAAAAGCAACTTGAACTCATTTAATGGGTGTTACTTCTGATAGGATATGGCTTCACATTTATTGACTTCCCATTGAAGGGTTTGATCATATTTCTGCTTATTTTTGCTTGCTACTTGATTAATTACATTTAAAATGTAGAATGAAAGCTGTTGTTACACTTCTGCATTTTGAAAGTGGATACTAGTAGACCATCTTCCTCAACCAATAGTCTATATTAAGGATTTCATCAACAAATATGAAGACATACTAAATTAAACAAGAAAATGTTGCTGTTGTTAGTTTGCCTTTTCTTTTTTTTTTTTTTTTTTTTTTTTAGCAGATTGGGGCCTCCACTGGAATACATATGAGGGATTTTCAGTATGGTAAACAGTCTGGAAACTGCTGCCTTAGAAAACCACATTCTCTAGAAATTAATCTTTAAATTAATGAGAGGTCCATCTGTGTGCACCACTAAATTGGAATTGGGAGATGTAAGTCAAGGGTAGGCCTCATGATACTCCTCCAAACTGTAAATTTCACTTGTTTCCGCATTGTGAAAACAAAATTTTGAACATTAAAGGAAAAAAAGTGCTTTGTTCTGCTGAAAGTCAAAAACTTTACAAGGTACTAAATAAAATAGAAGTCAAAATACTGTGCTTGAAGAGTTCAGTAATTTTAACATTTCACCTGCCATATTTTAAATAATATTTAGGATGAAATACATGCTAATTTTAATATACTTATCAATATGAAAGTATTTAAAATTGCATTAGTAGTTAAATAGTCATATAAATATAAATTTTATTTATATTAAGTGAATAGTCACTCAGTCACCTTGGACATCTACTTTAATAAGGAATGCATATTCCGTTGAACGTGCCTGTATTTCTCCACTGATATCAGACCAGAAACTTGGAAAGCAACTTTGAATGCATGTTTTACATGACATTAATTCTAGTCTATTGCCAAGGGCTCAAGGTTGTTGTCCATACACAGGGCTTTTGTAAATGCCCTAAAGTATCTCAAATGCGTACGGGGGGCTGGCAGATATGACACAGGAGTTATGGGACACTGGTGACCCTCTGTAGTCATAGCAGAAGTGCAGGTAGAATGTCCTAGGGCATCTCAAATGGCTTTAGGGGCCTGTGGAAGGTAACTGAATAAAGATAAGCATATCATCTCAATTTTAATATCAATATCAATTTTAATGATGTAAACTGATGACTGGCCACTCCCTGAAGTCCTGAACAAATAGAGGTACTTTCCAAAATTCTGAGAGCACCAGTGCTGTGGCTCACCGGCTCTTCAGGTTTCTCTTCACTGGCATGCAATAAAACTAATAATATATTTAGGGTTTCTATAGGTAATTCTAACTCTGATAGTAAGTGCCATTCCCAAATTCCCTATCATGCCGTGATTGTACCGGTAGTAATGACTCTAACATCTGCATGCAATCTTATAGGCGATGTCTCTTACCTGACAATTTGCAACCTAACCAACACAACAGTATGGTATAACAACACCGCAACAACTCTGAAAGGCTGTGGGTCATGTTTCAGTAAGCACTTGTTTAGAAAAAAAATCTGTCAGAGAACAGGTCTTGTTAAAGATTCTGACATGGGCTTTAACACAATTTACTGATCCTATGTCTGAGCTAATGATACTTCATAAGCAGTGCTGACCACTAGCTTATTCTGGGAAAAATCTGAAACTGCTTCGTATCAGTCTATCTTGTAATTGCTGAAGAAAGTGAATTCTTACATTTCCTGCTTCTGAGGTTTGGAGGTTTTGGGGGCAAGCTGAGAAGCAACTCTCACAATGCATCTGCTAGCAATATCCCAGAAATCACAAAGAGAGACATAAGATCTTTATCATGGATAATGAGGGAGTCTTCCTGCTGTATGGAGTCAAGTTCCTTCTCCCGCTAACTAGCAGATTTTTTTGAAAGACCTTATGTGTGCTAAGTGTCAAAAATAGTGGACCTATGCAGCTTTGCTCACCTAACATTACTGTGATGGTGTATTTAAACATCTAGGTGTTTAAATTTGCAGATTTAATGTTACATTCATGTTGTATTTCATTATGGATGCAGCAATGACTGAGGAAACAGAAAGGAAACTGTGAAGAGGCCATGCTTCTCGGTAGCAGCCTAGGAATTAAGATGACAGCACTGATTATTTTTGCTGTAAAACATCTTCATTGGCAGGTGGTGGTGTGAGGAAAGGGGGGAGGTAAAAAAATGCAACTACTTATATTCTTATGGCGAAATAAGAAGCAAACAGTTAACCATTGCAAATATTTGAAATCAAGAAATGGAGTTGCAAATTGGTTACTGCAGAGTTTGCTTGTCCAACTCGTGAGAAAGTACTGTGATCCTAAATCTAAAATGATTGTGTTTGAGAACAACTTTTGAGACTAAATAAAGAGGCTTAATAAGGACCTCCAGAGAATAGCTTAGTGTTTAATGAATAGAAAAGACAGGACACCACTGGAGGTGCCTGCACTTCCACAGCTTGCTTTTGTCATTTGAAGAGAGACCGTCACAGTCTTTCAAGCAAGAGGTAACAATGCTATGAAGATGCTTCAAAAGGTCCTGTTAAATGATGGTGAAAATACGTCCGGACAATACACTCTATCTGTTATTACAAGTTTTATTTCTTTGTTTTGAAGGGACACTCTACTTTGCGTGACTTAAAAATAAGACAATGAAAAGATATTTTTAAGATATTTGAATACATCCTTGGTAGATAGAAAATGTCATATAGATAAATACAAGAAAAATTTAGATTGTCAATGCTGATAGGAGCATAGAAGTTTAGAGGAAGAATTATAAAATGTTGTAATTTGCTTAAGAGTAATTTAAGGAATAACCAGGAAGAATTGAAATACTTCAGAATACTGCTATTTGGTTTTTTTGTGTCACAATAGCATCTAGTAGTTCTAACTGAGAGACACCATATTATGCTAGATGTTGAGTAATACAGACAAAAGATAATCTCTTCCCAGAAGACTTAGATTTCAAGCTGCAGCTTGTCTGGGGTCACACAGTAGCAATTTCTTAATTACTGGTCTAGTCACCCATCCATAAAATTACTAACAAGCTGAACATATCTGAATTGTTCCAGTCTCAGCGTTATGTGCAATGACCTCTAAACATTTTTTGTCCAGAAAAAGTGCTATTCTTTTCCTTAATGACAGAGGATTTGACTGTTGAATTATCTAGCAGTTATTATCATAGAATCATAGAACAATTTGGGTTAGAAGGGACATTTAAAGACCATTTACTCCAAACTCCCTGTCACAGACAGGGATGCATTTTACTCGATCAAGTTCCTCAAAGCCACATCCAATCTGGTGTTGAACACTTCCAATGACGGGCCATGCATAACTTTTCTGGCAAACCTGTTCCAGAGTCTCACCACTATCGTCCTAAAAAATTTCTTCGACTCTCTTTCAATTCAAAACTGTTGCTCCTTGTCCTATTCCTACAGGCCTTAGTGCAAAGTCTTTCTCCATCTTTCTTATAAGCCCCTTTAAGTTTTGAAAGGCCACAATAAGGTCTTTCTAGAGCCTTCTCTTTTCCGCCATGAACAACCTCAACTCTCTCAGACTCTTCATAGGAGAGGTGCTCCAGCCCTCTGATCATTTTTCTGGTCCGCTTCCAGACCTGCTGAAATAGGTCCATGTCTTTCTTGTACTGGCAACCCCAAGGCTGGATGTAGCACTCCAGGTGCAGTCTCACTAGAGCAGAGCAGAGGGGCAGAATGACCTCCCTTGCCCTGCTGGCCACACTGCTTTTGGTGCAGGGATACAGTTGGCTTTCTGGGCTGCGAGTACACTTTGCATGTCAGGCTTCTGCCTCAGAGTGATCCATAGCTCTCTAAGCCAGGTCTTTGTGCTGAGTGTCCACGGCAAGGTGTTGGCAGCGGGGGTGGCTGCAGCTGGGTTTTTCCTGAGAATACGCCAGAAGCTGCCCCCTGTGTCAAACAGGGCCAGTTCTGGCTGGCTCCAAGATAGACCTGCTACTGACCAAAGCTGAGCTGATCAGTTGATAGCACCTCTGTGATAACGTATTTAAGAAAGAGTAAAAAAATACTGTACAACAGCAGCTGTTGTATAGAGAGGAGTGAGAAAATGTGAAACTCTGCAGACACCAAGGTCAATGAAGAAGTAGGGGAAGGAGGTGCTCCATGGTGGGGCAGATATCCACTGCAGCCCACAGAGAGGACCATGGCAGACCAGATACCACACTGCAGCATATAGAGACCCTGGACAAGAGAAAGCCCTTGTCAGGAACTGCAGCTCATGGAGAGGAGCCCAGGCAGGAGCAGGTTTTCTGGCAGGACCTGTGCCCTGTTGGGGGGACCCACAGTGGAGCAGTCTGTTCCTGAAGTACTGTATCTTATGGGAAGAACTCATGCTGAAGCAGTTCTTAAAGGACTGTAGCCTGAAGGAAGGACCTGAGTTGGAGCAGAGGAGCAGTGTGAGGAAGGAGGCAGCAGAAAAGCTGTTACGGACTGAGCATAATCCCCCTTCTCCATCACACCGCACTGCTGGGAGTCGGGGGTGGTGGAGGAGTTGGAAATTAATGAGTAAACTTGAGCCTGGGAAGAAGGGGAAAGAGTAGTCTGGTCTTTTCCTTTTCTTTTCTTTTCTTTTCCTTTCTTTTCCTTTCTTTTCCTTTTTTTTTTTAATCATCCAAGACTATTTTTATTTTAACTTTCCCCTAGTTGAGTCTGTAATGCCCATTACTGTAATTTGTGATTTCCCTGTCTTTACCTCAAACTCATCCTATTTTCTCATCCATTCTGTTGAGGAGGGGTGTAAGAGAGTCTTGGTGGATATTTTCCAGTTGACCAAGGTCAGCTTACTTGTGTTGAAGGCACATGTGCAGTTAGCACAGGAAATCAAATCCCCTTTTTATAGTGTTCATCTCTCTATCCACTATATTACCAAGGTTGTATGTAAAATCTGGTTTTATAAGGTGGTTCTAATATATTAGTGAACTCGCCTAAGACATGAAAAATAGCAAAATAAATTTCTTTTAAAAATATTTTGAAAACTTTTCCCCTTTGTGCACAATTGAAAATATATGTGTTCATGCACATGTATGTACGAATTTAATCTGCCCTTATCAATATATCTACTATGAATGTGCATCCTCATCTGCAGACACATCTACAAAGACATTTCCCCAGTTCACATAAAAGTTAAGCAGAAGAAGCAGTGTATTTTCTTGTTTAAAAAAAAGCTCAGCTCATAAGGATTTTGGACATCGTTTACTCACGCTTAAGTTATATTGCCCTCTTCTCTGTTTGAATAGGTTTCCATTCCACAGTAACTACTGCTGGTATGTGAAACTGTACAGTCTACAGATCCTGTAACAACATATGCATGGTTTTCTAAGAAACAGCCTTACTTAATTTCTGTTTTGCCCAGTTGTACTGTTTGTGCACACTTACCTATATAGAGCACATTTTAAAATAATTTGTCCATAACATAAGCTAGTTTCTAAGTGCAAAATTTAATGAATGTTTCCATTTTATCATCGCTGTAAAAAATGGTATCATATTGTCTCATTTTGCAAATGAGAATTAATAGCCCATTATTCACAGTCATTCTAATAGTCTCACACTGCCTATCTTCAGAGATGGGTGAACTCTAAGGAAAAAAGTTTTACTTCTTATTCAGTCCCCTGGGAGCTGGAAGGCCACTCTTCCCCTTTCTGTTGCAGGGAATCTTCCAACAGTTCCAGTTGTGCTTCTCCTCCATTCCAGTGATGTTGTGAGGTGTAAGGTTCTTACCCTCTCAGCTTTGTTAGGTCAACTACATCTTTACCAGTAAACTGAACAGAGACAAATTACAGTCTCCAACACCGGCATAGACTGAGCCCTGCAATCAATCATTGATTAATATATGTAATTTTGAAGCTGTGGAAACTAGCCCTCTACAAACTAGCCCTCTGCCAGACGAAGAGTGAGTGTTGTTCAGAAGACAAACTGAGACAGAAATGGTTCTTTGTAGGTGTTTTGGAAGGAGGAAGAGGGTGAGTTTTGGTATACAGGTACCCACTGCACTCTACCATTCCAATCATGGCCAGAAAACAGGCGCTGGCCCACTTAATTTTGTAGTGTAAGTATAATCTTAGCCAATCGTACTGTACAGTGCTAGACTGGGGTTAGCAGTGACATATCCCAACCTTTCTGGTACCATGCCTCAAAAGGGAAAGATGGACAACATTGTGTCAGTCTTCTTCTTGGAAATGATGCAATCCAATAATAACAAGAGACTGAATATCCATCCAAAATATTTTGGAAGAAGGGCAATAAGAAAATTTAGTCAAAGAAAGGGCCTGTAGCATAAAATCAAGGAAATAGAAAAGACTTCTATCCACATTGTGGTCAATAAATTCAATCATCTTACAAGCCTGAGTTACCTTACCATCCAAGTCAGGGTGCAAAGGAAATGCATCATTCAGCAGGTATTTGAGTTGATAGATGATATTTTGTATAAAAAGGATTGAATTACCTAGCTTAGGAAATTTTCTTTGCAACTACCAGTTATATGTTATAGAATGTTAAGACTCACATTGCAATATTTTGTAGACCTGCCATTCACATTATCCAAAGGACAAGTTATTACCTGCTATAAGAAAGTCACACCTGAAAAAAACATGTATGATTAGGGCAATAAGCTATGAGAAATGAATTAAAAATCCTTTAACTATGTCAATTTTCAGTAGAAAGGATGTGTGGTAGAGCAACTGCTGAACAATTTTTTTATTTTGTGTGTCAAATACCTGTCTAAATAACAAGAGAGAATCAGATAGAAAAGCAGCATTTCAGAAACCATGAAGATAAATAAAGAGAAATGTATGTTGAAGTATGACAGAAAGAATGAAAGGATATTTGAGTAGGAGAAATGAAAGAGGATAAAACTTGTTACACAAATATGTTGAAACAAGAGGGGAAAAAGAAGAAAATAATACAAGATTCATAAGGTGAGTAGAATAGAAGCAAGAAAATAGACAATAAAAATTTACTTAATGAGAAAAAACAAATCAGTAAATGTTAATTGATTTGGGAGATAACAAATATCATGGAATCATAGAATGGTTTGGTTTGGAGGGGATCTTAAAGATCGTCTAGTTCCAACCACTTGGCATGAGCAGGGAGACACTGCAGAAGGGACAGAATGGTTTTGGATTGGAAAGTAGAAAAAAAAGAGGAAAGCTATGACAGTACAGAATGTGAGGTAAAAGAATTTAGAGGGACAGCCCTCAAGAAGAAAAAAGAGAGGTACATGAAAGGAGATGTAATTTAAGTGACATATCTGCTGAACTTATGAGAGAGTCAAGATCCTTAAGTCAGAAGTTATTCTAGGAAATTTAATTCTTTATACATTGTAGCTGCAATTGATGTATGAAGTGTGAAGCTTGCTAAGAAATGTAAACTGAAGGTATTTTTTTCAGTCATTATGGATGATGTAGCTACAGCACCAATGGTACAATTACCAGTTTCTATTCTGCAGTGCACTGCTAATCACTCGATGCTCAGTTGACACACTGAACGAACAAACTGCCAAAGAGAGATCTTTTCATCCCCTGTACTTCCTGAGCAATGGTAGAGAAGGGAGTTTCTCCAGTGCGGGAGCTTTTTAACCCAAGTACTCTCAGTTCTGGTAAGCTTTGGATAAAAAATTGAGAGCTAGGAATTAGAAGCCGAGGTTGCTAAATATGCTAGCAGTTGTGTTAACAGCCATTTCCTCAGCTGGTTTTTAAACATTTTTAAAGGAGGGCATAAAAAAGAGCTTATTTTCACTGCCATCAGGTGTGAGAGAATGCAAATAAAGGCTGTTCTCACCTGCAGCATAGCAAAATAAATAGCAAAATTCCCTTTGCTTCCAGTGCAGCTTTGGCCAAAGGCCATTGACTTACCTGGTCTGCTTTGTCAGTATTATATAGTCTGCCTTCTCCTCAGGAAATCCTACATAAATAGGTCAGCAAAGCAGAATAAATACCTATGACACCCCAGACACTTCATATAACTAACAAATATGTTTTCTTTCTTCATTCCCACGCTGTAGTAACACATGGGTGAATTGAGTTTTAATGGCAAAAATTATAATAGGAGGAAAGATGACCACACATTTGTGAAATTAATCTGTTCCAATGGTGCTGAACTTTCTGGATGAAACTGACATCTTAGAAAAAAAATGGTACAGGTATAGTTTTGTAATGGAATGTGAAACATCACACCAATCTCAGCACTGGTAACTGCTTCTTCCCATGTTACGCTTTTTCAGTGTAAGATGTCCAGTGGGAGGAGTGTCTTTTTTCCCTAAAGCCTCCAGAAGCTCAGGGTTGAGGCATCCCTGAAATTTGATGCTATGTTTGCATGTATTTTTGCATGTATTTCACTGTATGTGCTATGTCAGTAACACTAAGGTTGCTGCATCTTCCCTAAGTAACATAAAAGAGCAGCTGGATTCTGCGCTTGGGATGGGGCAAGCCTGGATATTTGTACAGACTGGGAAATGCAATGCTGGAAAGCAGTGCCACGGAATGGGCCCTGCTGGTCCTGGTCAGTGGCAAGTTGAATCTGAGCCAGCAGTGCCCTGGCAGCCAGGAGGGCCAACCCCGTCCTGGGGGGCATCAGGCACAGCATTGCCTGCCAGTTGGGGGTGGTGATTGTCCTGCTCTGTTCTGCACTGGAGCAGCCTTACCTTGAATATTGTGTGCAGTTTGGGGCACCACAACATTAGAAAGATATTAAGCTACTAGAGAGCATCCAAAGGAGGGCAGCAAAGATGGTGAAGGGCCTTGAGGGGAAGCTGTATGAGGAGTGGCTGAGGTCACTTGGTGTGTTCAGCCTGGAGAAGAGGAGACTGAGAGGAGACCTCATTGCAGTCTACAACTTCTTTGTGAAGGGAAGAGGAGGGGCAGGTACTGATCTTTTCTCTGTGGTGACCAGTGACAAAACCCAAGGGAAAGGCCTGAAGTTGTGTCAGAGGAGTTTAAGTTCAGGTATTAAAAAGCAGTTCTTCACCCAGAGAGTGGGTGGGTACTCGAACAGACTCCCCAGGGAAGTGATCACAGCACCAAACTGACAGAGTTCAAGAAATGTTTGGATGACACTACCAGGCACATGATGTGACTCTTAGGAATAGTCCTGTGCAGGAGTTGGAGGCCAGGAGTTGGACTCAATAATCCTTGCGTGTCCCTTCCAACTCAGCATATTCTATGATTCTGCAATCCTGTAGGTGAGGCCTCTCTCTTGGATCTGCTTCCAGTGCTGTACAAAAAAAGGCTTGATAAATTAAAAACTTTTGTGAACACACCATGAACAATATTGAAGCCTATATGTTTATTAAAAAAATTAAATATACTTGAAGAGATTATTTTTGTCAGAACAACATTTGAAGAAGCATGCCTCTTGAACAATTCCATTCTGGGTAGGCAATGGAGAAAAATAATTGTTTCTATAAACTAAATAAATCTGTTCTTGTGCCAAAGCTGTAGAAGACAAATCTTTATTCAAATATGTAATGAAGTAATAAACCTGTTGAAGAGATAAATTTAATGTTTTTTTGTGACTATATATTTGCAATAATTGTTTATATTTTTTTTTTAGTAGCAGTTTTATAAGAAAGAAACTTGTTCCTTAAAAAAATCTTGTTAATTCCAGCAATGGAGTAAAGAATTACAGTAGCATTCCTTGTGGATCTGTTCTTCATGGATTTGGGTTTTTTTAGAATCGAGAACAAAATAGTAAGAAATTATGCAGCAAGGACTACAAGCAGCAAAAGAGAGGGAAGAACTATTTAATTTTATCCAGGCATAAATTTCTAGAAGTAATGGTAAGAGTCACACTATTTGCTGTCAGTTTCAAAAAGAGAATCAGGGCTATCCTATTATGTTATCTTTGTACTGTATTGAACATAATAACAGCTTGATTAATAGCTGGATCTTGTAGGCACAGTCACAATGCAATTAAGCATGAAATATCTTATTATTAACTTTCAAAAATAATTAGCTTCCTTAGTCCCAGTTTGAAAAAATTATTTTGCTGCTTGGACACTAAAACATTAATTCTGTAATTTGTGTTCTCTGAATCACCACGCACTCTGTGTCTGAAAAATGATCACAGGCTGTTAATTCTAGGTGTTCAGAATCCCATCTGGTTAGATACTTTACGGTGCCTAAAGCAGATTGTTCTTGACTGACAACTGCATTCTTTCAGGAGCCTTGCTGGACACTTAGAGTAGAAGCATCATTCTTTTCTCCCTCTGCAGACATTAGGTATGAGTAGGAGCCAAGTATAGCAAGGCTTTTAGACGATGAAGGGTATACATGGTCATTTGAAGATAAACATGAGCATGTTCCTCTTGTATTCCACACCAAACTGAAATCTGCTAATTGAAAGCATCTGATAGCTCATGGCCTCTCTTATTCTAGAGCAAGCTCATATCAAACCATGTTATAAATCACTGAACTTAGGCATTTTTATCTCATCACCAAACCTGGCCCTAAATGTCATATTGGTGCATTTGAAAATTGTGAGTAGTCAAGTATTTCAGCTTGAATTATGGTAAGGTAGGGATGTCAAGCTCCTTCAAGCAGCTACAGTTATATAGCAGTTTTTATGACGGTATGGCTTATGCTACAATAAAAAAAAACAAAACAAAATCCCTTAGTAAAAAGGGTTTCCTGACAAGTATAACTCAGCTACACTTCTGTTTCACCAGCTTAAAGAAAAGAAAACAACCTTTTTAAAATTTTTTTAAAATATTGCTTTACACCTAAACAACATTTGATCAAACCTACATCTCTGTATCTGAGCAATCACTATGAGAAAAAAGGAAAAGTGCTTCTGTTGAGCAGTTTGGTTAGCCAAATGTATGTATCTGCTTCAGGACAACATGAACACAAAATAACAATACCTATTTCTCTTTGTTGACTAAACAAGCACTTCAGCAACTGCATTTGCTGTCAGATGCCTGTATTGTATCTGAGGAATATCATATTAGTTACGTAAAAATTGGGTAAACTATGAGCTAGGCTCTCCATAATGTGGAGAGACAGTCACCTCCAAAAGTAGTGTTCATCTTCCTCAGCTTAAAGAAAAACAGAGAAAAGAGAAAAAAAAAAACAAGAGAGAAAGAAAGAGAGGGAGAAAGAAAGAAAAGGAAAAAGAAAGACAGAAAGAAAGAAAGAAAAAGAAAGAGAAAGAAAGAAAGAAAAGGAAAGAGAAAGAAAGAAAGACAGAAAGAAAGAAAAAGACAGAAGAAAGAAAAAGAAAGAAAGAAAAGAGGAAAGAAAGAAAGGAAGGAAGAAAGAAAGAAAGAAAGAAAAAGAAAGAAAGAAAGAAAGAAAGAGAGAAAGAAAGAAAGAAAGAAAGAAAAAGAAAGAACCCTTCATACCAATACACTTCATGTTTCTGGAATTCGTTTCCAGATCGATCCACTCCATCAGTTTTAACGGGAAGGAGTTGAGTCTGGTCACCCTGTTCTTCCCTAGATTCTCTTTCCTGAGGTTAGAAGAAACACTATCTTTCTCCTAGCTGCCAAGAATCTCATGTGACTGCCATGACTTTTCAACGAGGTTGATCAGCTGCTTAAACACTTGTCCCATCAAGTCTGATGGAGCTGTATGTTAATTTTCATCTCCCATCTGCATTGTTCCCAGTTTAAAGATCTCACCAGGCTGGCCAGCATACTGGCAAAGATGCTTTTGCTCTGCTTTTTCAGGTGGATTTCCTCCCTTACAAGAGATCCTCAGACTGAGTTCCTTGGTCTTCAGAGAAAGTCTTGTGGTATTAAAGTAGAATGCCCTGCTGTCAATACCAGTCGTGACACAAGTTGTTAATACACAAAATCCATTCTGTCCTCCAGTAATTCACCCTCTCTGGTAAGAAGGAGGAGAAAAACCATCTGAGCTCTCATACTTATGGACTGTAATAGTCCAACGTTCAGATGAGCCTTAGAAGCTTCTCCACAATGTCCCAGATCTAGGGTTGCCTGGATGATACAGACTCCTGTAGTTTATTATCTTCAAGGGGCAGCACCAGCACCCTGACACTCCTTGGAGGGTTCCCAGTAATCCACCAGTGATCCCAATAAGTTTCCAGAAGATCTAGAAGGTCTTGAAACAGAGCCCAGAAGCAGCTGTCACTCTTGGTAGTGCTCTTCGTCCTGAGTTCCAGGTCAGCTCCTTCATTTTGAGAATAATTCAAAACTCCTTGTCAGACTAGAGTTGCTTTTATTAAAGAAGCTCTCACGTGAAAGATTGATTTTTTTTTTTAATTTGTCAAAAATTCAAAATAATTTCATATTTTTTTATTTGACAATGAATAAAAAAAATCATTCCAACAACGTCAGATGGAAAAATAATAGAAACTCTGCAGTTGCCTATATGACATCATCTGGCAATTATGGTTTGGTAACTTCCTTTCCTCGGCCTCCCTTTCCTTCCTGTTGCCCTCCTGGCGTGTTGCCATTCTTTCCTCCCATTTCATCCCTTTCCTCCTTTTTTCTCTTCTTCCTTTAACATAGCTGAATTTTCCCTGTAAGCATTAGAACACATTTGTATCTAAGCAATATGCAGTCTGAATATTTTTTTTTCCTTTTTGTCCTAGAGAGGAAATTCTCGAAACAATGCGTCTCTGGCTAACACGGCAAAAGACCATGCTAATACACATGGGAAGAACAACAGCATTTGGAACTGAAATGTGCAGGACTTCAACAAACTCACAGTTCTCCAAATATTTAGAGCAGGGAGCTCCCCCAAAGTCAACCAGTGCTCCCTAGGCAAGGAAGCAAAAGGCTGTTCCTGGAAATTACAAATACTGTTGATTAATGCCATTGATTTTTGATTTAAACTGATTCAGTAACCTGTGAGGAAAAGGAATTGCTTTCTTGGTGTTGCCTTCATGCATAAAGCTGTAGATAGCACAATATCTGAGTAATAGGCACCAGAAACAGATACCACTGATGGCATAATTATGCGTTTACTGTAGTTTCAGATTTATCAGCCCATAAAGTACATGGATTACTGCATGTTCCATGGTGTTAACACAGTTAGGGCAATTTGATTTCATCTAAACATATTAAAATCAATGCTCAGTGTTTGATTTAATTTCAAGGATATATACTATCCAGGGTTCTCAAGATGTGGAAAGTAGTTTCTTAGTGAAATGCGTATTTCATAGCGTCTGTCACTTATCCATTATTTGCCTACAAAGAGATATATCAATTGAGAAAGCTGGTAACGAACAACAAGTCACTCAATGAAGCATCAAATAACAGTAAATGAGAATTTTTTGCTGTCAATTCAAATTCAATCCAGAGCAGCTCACTTTATTATTTTGTACAAAGTTATAAAACAGCATTTGGAATTTATTCTCTTTCCTATGACCTTTTGTGGTTTTTTTTTCCTTTTAAAATGTAAAGTACTGTAAATGTAGCTTCCAGTTCCAGGAGTATTTAACTGAAGGCTACTATGCTAGCTACATCAGAAGATATTTTTTTTTAATGCAAATGCTTGACATCATCTGTGATTATAGCATTTAGACCAACTTCTATTTATTGCAGATCTTTTCTGTTCTGATTTCTGTTATTTCCACTACAACTACGTTTTTGTCTCTCTAGTGTTTCTAATTGCCCTTTTGGTAATCTCCATGTCTTTCTTCTGTTTTTATCCTCTTCAGCTCTTGTGTGCTTTTTCTCACTGTTGACCAATCTTACCTTTTGTCTTTTGTGTTACTATCAATGAATGTACTTACCCATCTGCTCCTTGAAACACTTGCAATGACATACATTTTTGCCTGCTTAAATATTGCCTGTGCATAAAAAGCATTATTTTACAAGTTCCTCATCTATTATATCCCTCTGGCTCATGTATGGGTGACTTAGGTGCATCCTTTTTACATTATTTCACATCTATATATAAGTATGACTGGATTTCCACTGTATGTAATGTGAAAAAGCAGAGTAAATACATGATGTTCCATACTGTTAGTAGAACCAGAGGTAGTTCTGATATCTAAAAAGAGTTGAAACTTGGAGAAGAAACAAAGGATGGAGGGTAGGATACAGATATTTGGAATTAGGTCGCATATTTCTGATATTTAACCCTTTATAAAATGTTTGTTGTGTAAAGAGGATCTTCTTCAAAATATTTTCACTTCCTGAAGCCTTTGATGACTATAGCTGCTGTGACTTGAAAATTATTGATCATTTTCAGTATTAAAAATACTTCAAGCAAATGACACTTGAGTAGGTAAGAGCAAGTGGAACAGAACTACTGCATATAGCAGTTTAGTCTTACATTGTAATGATTCATTTAGCATTCATTAGGTTTGTTTAGGAAAAGAGGAAACTTAAACAGTTATTTTGAAGCTTTGATGAAGTTTACATTGTTCTTTAACTGAGGTTTAAAGTGATTAATGAAAAAATATCAGTGGTAGGAGTTGCATGGACAGTAACACTATAAGGAACTGATGACACCAATTCACACCTCTCAGGTTTAAAATGTGGGAAACATGGGACTGTACAGGTCATGGTTTGATCACTTTCTGAATGTACTATGGTCTTATTTCTGGAATATGTCATTATATTCTTTTAATTTCTTTCTTCACTGAATTTTGTGATATTCCTTTAAGCCCCTTTCTATAGCCTGTTGAGATTCAACTGAATGGCTGCCCCTCCAGTATATTGACTGTGCTTCCTGTTTTGAGATCATTAGTGAACTTGCTGAGGATGTCTTCCACCTCCTTGGGATGACAATCAAGTTGCTATTAGGTCTAGCATGAAGCCTTAAGGAATACTACTTGTTACCAGATACCTCTTGGATATTGTACTACTGGTCACTACTCTTGGAGTCTGGCCATGTCATATCCATGACACGAGTCATATCCAGTCATATTTTCATGACCTAGGTGAGTACCATATCCACTGTACTTCACACTTCTGATTTGAAAATCTTGGCATATAGGATTAGGAATGTATAGGCTTTAGGCTGAGATTCTTCAAAGCTCTCACATAAAACCAAGAAAACCCCCCAAAAAGTATATAGGAATAGCAGCCCAAATCAGAATAAAACAAAATCACTTTATGGTGCTGGAATTGTGATGTAATTTCAATGAATGGCCATGCTATGGGGGAATTAAAGAGGAAAAAATATTTTGTTTGCATTTCTGCTGTAATATGCTATGTATCACAACAGTCGTTTTCTGTACATTAGCAGTGATAAAATTTTTACTGCTTTTATTACCCTGAAAATTAGTGTCTGATTTTCTTTTATTTGTGTAAAGCTCTTCTGAAAATTGTATTAATGTTAGCAGAAACACTTCTTATAACACTCCATAAAGTTGAGCTGTTTCATGCACAGCAACTCTTCTCAGCATTTGAACCTTTTTGTTTATTTTTAATGTAGTAAGTAGCAATATTTATAGTGTTTGTGTCAATGGTGGGTTACCTTTCTTTTATTTTGCAGTTTGACCATGTACATATTCTGTAGCATTTCAGTCTACATGGTTTTTAACTCAGATTTGTTAAAATCAGACACACAAAAAAATTGCAATAAGAAAAGGAACCAAGGGATTTATACATTAGTGTCAGGCTGAGCACCAGGATAGCCTTTTGAGCTCACTCTCAAGCTACGTTTACAGCACATTCATGCAGTGAATCTGGGGCCATGATGGTGAGGCCCAGGTGCAAAGCACAGGAGATGCTCCTGCCTATGCAAGTGCAGCAGCTTGGGAAGGGGTAAGGCACAAGTGTCTGCTTTGACTGCTTCTCTGCCTGCTGAGGGGTTCTGGGGAGCAATTTGTCCATTGCTGTGCTTAAGAGTCCCTATGAATGACCCTATAGCAAAGATCCACATCAGAAGCTTGAAATTGCAGTGGACTCACAGTTGTTCCTTGCAGATGGTAGAGACTGTCTTCCAGCTTTAATATGCAATGTGTAGAAAAGAAAGTGGTTTAAATATTTTCAGTTTCAGAGCTTCATATTCTGTTTTTTACTTATTCTTCAGTGTGCAGCTCTTCACACCCTGCCAGGGATGTGTTGGTTAAATTCTTTATTTAAAATTAGCTGATTTTATGGAGATTTTTCCTTTCACGTTAATGAGGAAAATGGCAGGGAGATCCAGTTCTACCATTTTTAAAGCTCTAGTATTTAGAAGAGGCAGTACATCTGTGATGTATTATTTATTAAATTATATATTATGATTCTTTTGTGCGAACAAATCAAAATTGACTGTTTTGCCAATATTAATTCCCCACTGGTGGATCTCACAGTACAGTCTCTTCAGGGGACAGGTCCAGTTCCTCAGGGAAGTAAATAACTCAATGATTTACTGATAAAGCCACCCAGTATATATATCACCTATGTCTCATACATCACTGTCACAGGCAACAGCTTGCCTTGCTAAGTGATTCTGTGTTGCTCTTTTTGGACTTCTTTCTCATGTAATCAGGTCATTCTACAAAATAATATTGCTCATGCTTATATGACTGGATGTAGTTTTAAACTGCAGTTCAATAAACCTGACTATAATGGTTGTTGTTGTGAAGTTATAGATGGCTTATCATTGGAAAAAAATTGTTGATTGCTGTCAGTAACTGTGCTGTGAATTCTCCTCATAAATTCCAGGATGGTTCTCTGAATCCTTTAAAACCTTTTAAGATTTCTGCTCTAATGAGACATGTTCAAAGTCAAGGAGTAGTACTTACATTTTAAAGACTAGGATTAAAAACTAGATGATCTAAAACTAGATATAAACTGCTAGATTAAAAAAATGGTTAGGTATTTCAAATATATAAGTGCTTTAGTTTTATACTATCCTCTAAAAAACTCCATGGACCAGCTAAAGATGCTTACCATCCTGTCAATAGCTCTTGCAGCAAAAATTATAACCAAGTTCAGAGAAATTTCCACATTATTTATAGTTCAGAATTGCTTCAAAGAAATGTTACTCTAAATTGGAGTGGGATTACAATTGCTGATCTCAGCAATAAGGCTTGGATTCACAACACCTGAAGGCACTACACTGACCTACAGCAAGAGCAACTTAATCAAAATCCAGGATCTGAGCCTACTTTTCCTGAATTCTGAAAACAGCAAGGGTGAAGGGAGAGTGTTAATTGAATGCATTCAGTATTCTTAATTCATTGCATCCAGGAATGGTATCCTACATAACTTCAGGTATTCCCTTAAAATGACTCAACTGAGAGCGTAGTCAGAGACTTTTTGCACTCTGAGTGGAGAGATGAGACCCTTTATGAGGCAATTCAGACCAGCTGATTTATGGCTGTGGCCTTCTGAGGCTTGGGAGAACTGGGACAAGACTTTGCACACTCTTGTCTCCACTGGGAATAAGAGCATCTGGATTGCCTAAGTCAATTTGGATTTGTTTTTACAGCCCCAAGGGACAGTGCTGGTAATCTGTGAGGGACATAGGGCAGTTCAGGGCCTGTCTTTTCAGTTTAATACATCAAGCATACTAAATAGTCTGTGCTGTGTTTACCTGAGTTTGCCTCTTGTTATCCTCATATAGCATTACTTGCAACTTGAGGAGGGAAAGTTTAATTTTACACTGTAGTAGATCTTTTATGCTGCCTCCCCCATCCCTTAAGGAATTCTCCAACTGCTTGACAGTTCTCCTGAACTGCTTAAATCCTAGGGTTGCTGTAGATCTTAGATACCAGAGTTTTTGGCACCTCTGGGTATCACAGACCTAAAGATAAGTGAAGGCTGGGAGACCAGTCTAAGTTCAGTGCCTGCCTTGTCCACCCCTCTGAATTGCTAACATGTTCCATAGCTGTATTTTGGGCTCCTTGGGTGACGACGTCTCCCCAGTCACCTCTGTTGGAAGGCACTATCTGTGAGCAATATGGGCTGCAGTCTGTTGGTGGCATTTGATCTTGGACTGGGGATTGCTCCTTGGCCTCATTTTTTTAGGAGCAGAAACAAAATATGTGTAGTTACTTATGACCCCAAAACAGTACACGTAGATAAAATTCAGGTTTTTTCCTCTGCTAGCCCTGATAAGTATGCTCAGAATGGAAACCCTTTTTCTGTACATGCATCAACGTTCTTTCTTTACTGGGGAACATGAAGTATGTAACTGATTTCTCATATGATGCGCTGGCTAAGATTTACCTCTGGAGCTGGTTGAACCGCGTAGATCTTCATAGAGTAGCATTCTGATGAAGCTGGTGTCAACAGAATGGACAATGAGAACATTTCATGGAGAATATATTCATCCTTAAGTTGACATTTAACCTGCTTTAAAGGAGGGAATGCCTGGTTTTATTATTTTTAAAAGATAATCAGCTAAAATGTAGTGGTTCCTACAGGGTGGTAGATATTTCCTGAGTGTAGCTTGTGTTCTGAAGTCAGTTATTAAACTGTTTGGGACCCATTTATGATGCTGGCTTTTGCACAGGGTCATGTACTTCATGGATGGTTTCACTGATGTCAGAATGAAGTAAGGTGCAAATGAATAACACAGCAGTATTTGCTTCTGGTCAGAAACTTTTACTTCTACAGAATTTGTCTTAAACTGATGATTCCTCTAAACCAACAACAACAAAAAAAGGAGCAAAAGAGATTTGTTGCTTTGTTGAAGATTACACGGAGAAAGTAGAAAACCCTAAAGGGGTGCTTCCCCTTTGACTGACTGCTAGGTAGAGAGTGAGCTTTCAATCTTCATTAAAAAAAAAAAAGAAAAAAACCAAAAACCAAACCCCCTAAGAACCCCAAAAACCAAATAACCCAAACAAAAAAGAAGACAATATAAAAAGCCCCAGACAGTTTCAACTGAGTGGGTGAGTACAGCTGGTGTTAGATGTAAGCTGATACTGACAATGTGTTTGGAAGGACAAACAGAAGGGCACATCTTTCCAAATAGAAAAAGGAACTGAAGTTAGTTTTTTCTTTAAATAACACTTTTTTTTTTTTAAAAAAAAATATCCAGAGATGCTTAAAAATATATATTTTTAGTTTGAGTTCATTGTAAAATCCATTTTTAAATATGTCTGAAAATATATATTTTTCTAGGTAACTGTCTTTCAGACAGGAATTCTATTTGCAGCATACTTTTCTTAAAAAGGTTTTGCATTTCTGCATAAAAAGCTTATTAATTATTTGTAACTGCTTGTCATCATATTCTGATAATAGAGGCCTGGTTATGGATAATAGCTACCACATCCCTATTTTGGGTCATATAGATTATATATGTATGTGTATATATATATACGTATATACGTACACAATTCCTGGTGCAATATTACCCAAAGCATCTCCTTTCTCTCTGTACACAGGACCAAAAGTGCAGGCACATCATTTATTGATAAGACAAAAAGAATGTAATGAAATTATCAATGTTCTTGAATTAATTATGAACATGATTAAGAAAGCTAAAATCTCAGGAGCCAGGATCTCATTACCCATTCAGTCTTAGGGATTGCTTTCATTCAGCAAGGCAAAAAGGCTTTGAGCAGTCCCACAATTGCCTTAGTCTCATTTATTTGTGGTAGTATTAAGGTTTATTTGTTTTCTGGTTTGCACTTCTTCTGAAATTATTTCTCTTAGTTTATTCATTTAACAAAATGTTCCTTCCTGTGACACCGAAGAAAGTGTCTATAAGGCCTACATAGGTTCTTCAGTCTGCAAACCTCCCTTTGAGAACATTTCTTTCAACTCACATTGCTGGAGCTCCTAAATATCTTTCAAGGTAAGTCTGAGAATGTAGCCAAAAAAGTTCTTTCAGATTTATGTCTGCAGCTGTACTACGGTACTGTCTGATTCCCATTCAGCTCGGAGCCTTAATGACATCATTATTACGCTGTCTGAACCAGATTTAACTTGGAGCCTGCACTATATTGTTACTTATCTTCCTTCCTATGTGGGAGATTCAGTATTACTTTGCTTAAAAAATAAAAATGAGCATGCAATGGTGTTGCAGTGTTTCAGATACCAAACTTTCAAAAACTGGGGAGACCAAATCAGTGTTGGATACATGCAAGCATGTCTATTTAAAATTAATTTCTCAGTCTAAACGATTACAGTCAGGTAATGCTTTTCTTGCACAATTGTCGGAATGAGAAGTGTCATGTGCAGCTGATTTATTTAGAGAGTTATAATGCACTGTACTGTTTAAAAATTTTGACTTTTCCCCTTTACAAGGCCCTTCTGAATTTCTTTTATTGCAGGATTTGTCCCCAAATAAATGCCTGAATGATGGGGCAGAATTCTGGAAGTAGCCCTGCAGAAATAATGCACTTAGGATTTTTGAATACAGAAATAAAACCTCTTTAGCTAAGAAGCAGAGATCTAACAGACTACAGGGTTTTGTTGGTTTTTTTGTTGTTGTCCTTCCATTATTAGAAGTTTGCTATTTTTTTTTTATTGTTTCTGCTTTTTGTTCAAAAGGAAGAGGAATCTGTAGCCCTATATTTGGTACAAGCAATTATCTACCAGAATAGACCAAGGACAGCAAAGAACATATTTTAGATTTAAATAAGTGCTGTCTGTGACAAATGAGAAAGATTGATTCTGGTTGTTTTCTCCATTATGCTTTGATATAGTGTTTTACTGCCTTTCCTATTCTCAGTTAATAAATATAAGCAAAATGCAAAGCAATTAATTTGCTCGGAGTATGTACATCACCTAAATGGGACAATAAGACTGAAAAAACAATGTTAATGCTTTCCTTCCTCTTGGTAACCTTGAAATGTAGGATTACATTTACAGCCTTGAAAAAAAGCATATACAAATACTACTGTTCATCTGTTTCTGTAGGTCTGCAGACCTTTAAAATGGCACTGTGTTTAAAGAAATAAACGTAGTGGAATTTTTGTTAAAGCTGACACCTGAAAGTCATTCATATTACCAATATATTCATCCTATAGCAACTAGAAAATAATATTCTGGTTTTTTTTTAAGATTCAGGGATGTGGGTTCTTTAAATTTATGTTTAAGTGAAAGATTTTACCATCAATACAATTCTTTGTTGTCTGCTTCAAGATTTCATATTTTATTTAAAAAATGGCTATTGAAGATAATTTGACATACTCAAAAACTATACTTCATTGCTCTGGGCCTGGTTTTAGCTTTCATTTTGCTAGTGTTAAAGCAATATATGATATAAAGAGCATAAATTTTATTCCTGAATCAGAAAGAAGAAAAAAAGTATTTTTCTCCTTTTTAAGATTTTTTAAAAAGGTACTGAAGGTAGAGCTTTTCAATTTCATCTCTTTCCAAAGAACTGAAAATATATCTACCAGTTTTGATATTTCTCTCCCATACCAGCCTTAAAAAGCTTCTGTAGATGCAAGAAATTGATCAACTTAGAGAGCAGTTTCCAGTGTTACCAAGAGAGAGAACTTCAGAAGCATATTTTTAGGTGCCATCTCTCCCTTTAGCACTCGGATATTTTCTAATGCTCAAGCAAAATAGTTTGGAGGATCAAATTTATTATCTAATAGGAAATATACAGCTACCAATAAAGGCAGGAGTAAATAAATAGTTTGTCACCTGTATGGTATGAACCTTGAAAATAAACGTATTTCTTTAAACTATATTATCATAAGAAAATACACTGTTTTGTTTTATTGATGTTGCAATATATTTCTAATACAAAATTCATGCTGATTTTGTTATCTCAAAGAGTCCACGTTTGCATAAAGTACTGCAAAAGCACTTACTGAACTAAAATTACACAGTTTAATAGGAAATGTTTAAATCAAAGAATCAGTAAGAGTGTAACCTTTTGCATTTGTGGAGAATACTAAATTGCACTAATTAAAATAGTTCATATGTGGAAGGTTTTTCATTTGGTCTGTGAACGTTTGTAATGCAGGAGAAAAGTCAGAAATGCTGACTTTTTACATGTACTTACCCTATCCAAGATTTGTTTTGATTTGTGGTGGAGAAATTGATTTAAAATAAAGGTAGGAAGGTATCTGCATAGTTTGGATCACCGGAGAAGGGTTATGGGAGAATTACAAAGTCAGGCTTTAAACAAGCTATGAGAAAATTAGGATCAGAAACAAGCAACTTGTTTACTAGATTCTGAAATTTTTTTTTCCTTATTATTCTTCAGAGGAATAGTTCAGAAATAAAGAAAACGTCTCCAAAATAAGTCACAAGGGAATCCAACAAGTTTGAGGTCCTCAGATTACACATGCTGATTATATGTCTCTTCGAGCCCTTTAACTCCTAAAACATGGGGGACTGACTGTGGTAATCAATAATTTAGCTCAGACTGGCTTTGGAAAGAGCAGGATCAGCCCCAGGATAATTATGAAGGTGACCATTTAGTACGTACAACTGCTTGAGCTGAAGTTAGTAGTGAGAGGGTGTTGACCATGTATATTGTTTATGTGCTCCTCTAATCTCTGGGAGAGCCGTGTTTGTCGGGTGGGCCTTTCCTGGCTGGGGGCTGATTGGCATTTCCCAGCTGTGTCAAACTGAGTGCAGTAGGTTTTTTTGTCTTTCTAAACACTAATCAAAAAGTAATGCTTAGAGACCTCTGTTATTTAAGTACTGGCCAAATTAGGAAATCATCTTTTAAATGAATTACATTTGGAATGTTCTAAAACTGTATTTAGCCCCCTTATTTTTTATTTTATGAAGAAATATAATCAATGCGTTTAATGATTTTTAATTGAAACTTAGGGGGGAATCTCCATTGATATGAAGTGAAAACACTAAGAAGAAAAATAACTGTGGCTTGCTAAACTGCTGATTGATAACTACTCTCATTTTACTTTTGGAAGTTCAAGAAAAGTTACAATTACATCTTCCATTGCAAAGAATAAAAATATCTTCATAGGCAAATAAAATCTGAAGACTGCCTTCCAATAAGTGTTTCACCAGAAAATTTCAGTGAATAGTATTTAGATGTCGACTTTTATAAAAAAATAGATTGTCAGAAAAATTGACAGCAAGATGATTTTAGACTGGCTCAATTAAATTCCTTCTGCATACAATATCCTAATTTAGTTCAAATCAGAATTTTCAAGAATATTGTATTTTACTACTGCATTTCCTCTACACTTTTGTTGGTGCTGCTACTTAGATTCAATGTGTGTCACATCTGGTAGCAGAGAAACAGTTTGCATTACTTTCAGAAGAAATAATTTTGCGAGGAGGTCAGCTTTGTTATGAATGGGTTAATCAGAACTACCTGCTTTAGATTGATTTAAATCAGTAATGGATCTACTCATAAAGCTGCTCTTACTAGATATTACACTGCTATCTTAGTCCTTTGATAGCCCTGATAAGAAGTGCTTACCACAGAGGATGCTCCTAAAGGACAGATATTGTTTCCTGTACCTCAGGGAGTAAAATGCCATACTGCTGGATCAGGAACTTTTACTAACAGCAACTAAATTCAGGCCTTATCAAGTTACAGCACAAACTGCACTCATGTTTTATTATTCTCATTAGAGATTTAAGGACTAATTCCAGTTGTTAGCACTTAGCAGTTTAATGTTTTCCATAGATAAGAATTAAGATTCTTCTGGGGGATTTTTTTTTTTTGTTTGCTAAAGCTTGCAAAATATAATGTGGGAACGCACTCACTTTGATGCAATACAACTGGATTTCTTAAATGTTTTTAACAGACAGTTTAAATCATTTAGATAATAACTGAATTAACTGAATTTTTCAAATTAAAAATATATTCCTTTTCAATCAAATAGGGACTTTAAAGTTAAAAGAAAAACATATTTTGTTTTGAAAAAATATGGTACTAATATTGTTATTGCTTCAGCTTTTTTATGCATTACTAATGCTTTCATATAGATGCAGATCAATGAAGGTAAGATAAAAAATTTCAGCATACAGAAAATTATTAGTTGAACCAAGATATTACAAACCCTTCTTCACAAGCAGTGAAGTCATTATATTTTTGAGTCAGAAAAGGAGGAGATATGGATCTATTTCCTACTGAAATGACATATTCAAAGAGATAGTAAATCTTAAATTTTCCATCCATTAATTTCTCAAGAGATTCATGAAGACATGAAATTGAATTATGTGAGACAAATAATGATATATTTGCATTAGGTCCTCGAAGGTAATGATGTCACAGGAATGACTCTGTTTTTCCATGATAAGGCGACTTATCATGAAACTGAAGCTGGGGTTTCGTTACCTCAACTTTCTAAGTTTAACTTGGTTTGAAAAACTAAGATTCGGGATCTTGCAGGTGGGTTTCAGAGTTGCAAAGCACCACTAATCCCAGCCATAGTCATGGCACACGTCTGCTCACAAAACTGATCAGCTTCTGGAAATTAAGCGTTGACTTGCCCATGGCTTGTCAAGTCTCCATGTCTCCCAGTCGTTCTCTCGGGTCATAGACATTGCAGATACTGCAGGCTTAGTTAGAAAGACCTTACATCTTTGGAAGTTAAGTTACGGCAATTAAGTCTACTTATCTAAATAAGTAATATCATTTACTATAATCCAATAATCATAATTTACAGTCCTTATATGCTATGAAATTTTGAGGTGTATACTTACATTTGTTGTATTCTGTTTGGATACATTTCTATTTGATTTCTTTTTATATTTTCTCTCTAACTCATTGGACATATCCTATTTGAAATGTTTTCTTTGGGTAATATTACTTCATAAAGGCAGATCCTGTAAGAGCATCGCAGCTAATCAATAATAATTGTTGTTAGTAATTGATTAGCTATGACACTGCATTTGGAAGACATTTTTCATGGAGTAGCAGTACCAGGAATAATAGGATAAATCCCACTGACTCAGAGACTTGTTTCCAGAAAAGCTTCTAAATAGGTGTATTTCAGTATTGTTTTTAGCTGGGCTATACAACAGCTAATTTCTTGGATAGTTTACTCTCTATAACAAAGTGAAGCTTGCTATTGGTACATTTTGCTATCATGCAAGATTGTTTTCCTCTGGTAGTTTCCTTTTGAAGTTTAAGGTTGTACATCTTACAGTCATGGTATTGGGTGTAATCCACCCCCATATAAAAAATAAATTTATTATGAGGATTTCCCACTAGATGTCTTGGAAAACTTACATATAGCTGTTCTGTATCCAAAATGCTGTTCAGTAGATTTTCCAAAGCACCCAGGTAACAGCTGGCGCAGGCCATGTGCCAGCCTTGACAGCCCATATGCTCTCTTTAGTGCTGTAATTATCTCAACACAAAACTCTGATAACCCAGTCTACAGGGTCCAGTTTCACTAGGTTAAATTGACTCAGTGGCTTTGTTAGTAAGTTTCTTTGGCACAGTAAGAACTTCATCAAGACTTTAAGTATTGTGGCAGGCTTGGAAAACCAATATGACTGCTAGTTTCAAGACAGGTGTCTTATTAACCCTAGGAGATTGTAGGTTTCAGTTCATTATAGCGGCACCCAGCAGCACTGCTACAGTTAAAGGTCTGTTGTCTTTTCCATTATATGTTGTCCTTTTCCAGAAGACATTCTGATTCCTTTGGTTTAACCTGCTTTGGGCTATACTTTGACATAAGACTCCTCAGCCTAAAATTTTTCTTTTTCAACAAAATTTGATCAAAATTGATTTAGTTGTGGGGTTATTTTGTTTGTTTGGTTTTTTGTTGTTTATTTTTTTTGGTTGGTTGGTTTTTTAAAATTAGGATAAGAGGAAAAAATAACACTTTGCTTAGTTTTTATGCTGCTTCCGACTTGAGAAGATTATGGATATTTTTTTTCTAAAATAAACACTCTGGATGTCATGGTTTTGTGTAAATTTCTTAAGTCAAAAAAGAACGTAAATAGAATCAATTAGGATCTACTGTATTCCACATTGTGAGTAGAGGGAAGAAAATTGAGTGAAGGTCAATACCACAACTGTTTTTTATTTCAATTTCTCTGTAAGGACCAGAGGACAATATGTTCAGCTGGGAGAGTTTATCCAAAGTTTCTCATAATATCTTTGCAACGCCTAAACCAAAATGCAGAGAAGAGGAAATAATAGACCTATGATTTTTGTCTGACTTGTGTGCTATTGCTATTGGTTCAATTTCTTTTGGACAGGTACTAGTGTCACTACTGGGTGCTTGGATAGACACCTCCTAGTGGCTGATACATATGGGTCTCATCCAAAGCCAAAAGAAACCAATGAATTCTTTCCATTAGGCTTTTAGTCTGCCATTTAGTGCAAGTGAATTAACTAGTGGTGGTCTCTGTGATTCAGATAGATGACAGGTAAGTGTGAAGGAAGCTAAACCATTGCCTGCATAGGTCAAAAGCTACTTGTCTTGTGTATTCAGAACCCTTAATTATTCTCCCATGGTGAAGGATCTTCTTACACTGGTGAGGTAAATAACACCTCACTACTTGGTAGATGATAGCTGTCCACAGTCCTCTGCTTGGGAACCTGACCTTTTTGATTAGTGTAGGGGGTACAGGACAACTTTTAAAGCTCTGTGAATTGTGTGCTACCAGTTGCTGAAATTAGATAGTTGCAGGTTGGAAGTAAGCAGACTCCAGCTTCACTCTGCTGGAAAAGAAACAAAGGGACTGTCGTTATCTAGCTGTCTTCCGCAGGTAGTCAGGCAACTAAAGTCATCATTTATATGTTGTCAGGAGTACTCACCAAATTTATTGACTTGCACATTATTCTCTGCAAATAACTTCTAGCTGCTCTCTTCATATTATAATTAAAACAGCAAGGACTTTAATCATTTATGAAATTTTAAACTACATACTGAATATAAATGTATCATTCAATGTGATAGAATGAATTAAATTCATCATTGTCAAATAAATGTATGAAAGATGAAATATCTTTATCCCACAGCATTATCCAACAAAAAGTCTGTTTTCCAAGACTGTAGTATAGCATATGGTTTGTATCATCTTTAGTGCATTTCTAGCAGATGAAAGAATTTCAAAATACCTTTAAGAAGTACATTTTTCAAAGATTGCATTTTTAATAACACCTATCTTAGACCTTAAAAATGTTAAATGTTAAAAATGTAAAATCTGACCACAAGGAAGCACTTGTTCTTCATTAGTACCGAGTGGTGTCACCTAATGGGCGACACCTTTCTTTCATTACCTAGTGAAAAGGTTTCTGACATTCCCATGTCTTTTATGTACAAAAGAGATGGGCTGCTCTTTGCCTTTTGCTCTGCTGTCCCACTGAACCTATGTCCTAATGCAGAATCTATGAAGCTGTTGGAAGTAGAGGACAGATTTGGCTTGAGGGGAACTCCAGCATTAGTGATGGAAAAGAGGACTTGGCACTGCAGCTCCCACACAGTCACAGTGCTGTGACACTGAGCAAAACATCTATCTCTAAGAGTAGTCTCCTCTGCCTTCTGTTGATTTTATGTGGTCATAAGATTTGGAAGTGACTCCAGAGATCATTCCATGAGGTCGTGCTTTCTTCAGAAAGAATCAATATGGGAAATAAAATATGGTAAAATATCTCGTTTGTCTCATGGAGCTGTCCCTGAAAAAAACCTCATCCAACTTCTACTTGCCCTTCCACATTTTCACGAAAACAGCTGAAGACCAAACTCAGAAAAACTCTTTCTAAAGACATGACTGATACCTATGGTTTTTGAAACTGTTATCCTGTCCTGAAACTTTTCCTTTCTCAACACCTTATATCCATATTTTTTCTTGGAATCAGTTTATTGTTCTGCATCTGATTCCCATAGACTCCTGTGAGTTCCTCCTGTCTTCTCTGTTTTCCCAGTGACTCCTGCAAATCATCTTTTCATTACAGAAAAACAAGTGGGGAGTTTCATTCTTGAAAACTGAACCAGCAGTTCTGGAGTCTTGTGCTCAGAAAGTGTATAAAGTGCTAACACCAGAGAGCTTCTCCCTACACCACCATCCTTTGGGGGGTGGGCAGTTCTCTTGAGTAGATGGACTGTGACAGACTAATTTTTTTCAGTCAATTACTTATAGATTAAAGCTTTTGCATGCTGGACACTTATCTTTATAGAGGAGCTCATGCTGTATAGATCACTGAACAGTCATCAGATGGTGTATTTTGGACTCCTGTTTGAAACACCAAATTGCCAAAATGATTCTGCAGAGAGGGCTGGATCCAGTCTCAGTTCATTATAGATGTAGATTGTATTAAAATCACTGACCTACAATTTATTCTGAGTTGAGAAATACTTAAATTAATGAAGCAATCACTGTCTTGAAAGATTCCAACAATATATTCTGAATTCAGACTTAATATGCCATCAAAAAGAAATTAACAAAATAAAATGTATTTAATGTTTCTCATTTGTGTTAGAGACATCACCCTCCTTTTTCACAAGTAGTATAAATTAGATGCTTTTTCACTCTATGTATTATTTGTATAGCATTTGGCCATACATCAGGATGAAATACAGTTCTCTAATTAGCTTCTTCCGCGTACTTACAGTTACCCCAGGCTGCTGATCACCCATATGAAAGCAAATGTGGCCCTGGTGATTGTTTGTACATGCAATTGGACAGCCATGGTAAAAATCTTTCTAAAGCTTTCTTGTGGCTCCCAACCACAGTGTGAGCAGTAATCGTCAGAGACAATTCACAAGAATCAGGCAGTTTGCTTGTTTTGGTGAAGCACACATAATGAAAAAAGACATTTTAGGTCTAATCAGATCTTTCTAATAGCTTTATGATGGGTTTCCTTTATATGGAAGGATTTTATTGGGTCAGAAATATAATTTTCATGATAATTCTCAAAATAAAAAAAGAGAGTAGAAGTAAAGTACATTTGCTAAACCCTTACAATTCTTTTTCTCTTGCTTCCTAGTATCGTTTCAAAGACTGGAAGGTGATGTTGTATTCCTTCGTGTGCTGTTTAAAGTCAGGAGCGGCAATATTTAGCACATGCTTGGGCAGCCGTGTTTGAAATCCATGTTTCCTCTCTCTGGTGTTCTGATGTGCCTTTAGGGGATGCTTGCCTGTTTGTAGTTTGTTTTCTTTTGTTTAAGGTTTCAGCTACTGCATTGACTAATGATTATATAGCAGTAAACTCTCGTCCCTGCTAAATTCAGAGGTAATGCCTCAAAAGCATTTTTCCCCTGTGTGACATAAAACAATAAAAGAACTAGACAATCCCCTTTTGAGGAAGAATAATCCTTTGTTTAAAGAAAAAAAACCCACCAAGCATCTTCTTGATGCCAGAGGGTATAAAATTCAAATCAAAGATTAAGCTAATTGATAAAAATAAAACAAATGTCTCACAGTATAATCCTCTTTAGGCAGACCTAACATTTTTTGCATTAACAAGTCTCCAATATTAATCACCTCTGTTTTTTGGTATTATATTACAATTGGTTTTGAACTCTGTACTATCCATTTGATACAGAGGTAACATGGGACATAGCGAATCTGAATTTCATCTCACTTGTAACTCTAAAATAAATTTCTGTCCTTCAGTAGTGTCACCTCAGTAGAGAACTGATGGGACCTTGGAATTCAGAGATGAAAATCAACTTATTGTTAATATAATTTACCTGTACAGTTTCCTATATTTAATATAATAAATTATAAATCTATAATTTTAAGAGGATTTTGGAAAAAACCCTTACATATTCTCACTGAGGCATTAATTTCTACATTCAGCTAACCTACTGAAGAATTTACAGAAAAATTCTGATTTTTTGGATAAGCCAGTCACTTAAAGAGAAAAAAAAAGAGAAAGAAAGAAGTTAATGTGCTGTTTAATTACATACTGCCAGGATCTTCTGAGCCTTTCTATAATGTGTGATAAATTCAGCACTGCCAATTTAGGTCTGTTGTTTGCCTAAAATATTAGCAAATAACTAGGAATGAAAAGTTGGTTCAATTTGGAAGAAAACCTCACATCAAAGAGGAGAAAGTGAAATGTGGTTAAACTACCATTTAAGCCACAGTCTGCAATTGTTGAATACGTTTGTGTTGAACATTTTTTTTTCATTAGTAAGAGTTTAAAAGCAATAATTATTCACTACTTGCTTTTTATCTAAGTAATACCAGAGGTGTAAGAGATCAGTTTTGTATTTAGCTTTCAGTAGACTTTTTTTTTTTTTTATTTCTATTTTTTTCCTACTGCCTGTACTTCTGGGCTTGCAGTCAATTACTAGCATAAAAGTGAAGGGACAATTAGCCCCTGATGCAAGCGCTATTGCTGACGTGTCTAAATAAATATAGAGTAAATATAGACTAGATATCCAGGATTACAGTCTGTCACATCTTTCTTATTTAGCTTGGTTTGTGGAAATGGCATCAGGCCACTCTGGTAAACATGCACCCTAACAAAAGCTAGAGAGTTTCTGTTTGTAGGCTGGAGCCTAGTCTGCTCTTTTGGAATTGATTGTGTCCTGAGTTGGCAATGAACACAAATACAATGACTGAGTTGAGTCTTATGATAATTTGAACCACTGTGTAAACCTAATCCAAAAGATAGACCAGAAACTAGTCAAAATTGGGCACCAAAAGCAGATATTCCCAGTTTGAGCATAATGTTTAGTCTTGTTCACAGTGAAACAAAATGAACTGCTTCAGACACAGGTGCAAAATTACAGCACTGCTATGGGCAAAAGCAGTGTGTGCAGCCTAAAACCATGCCTTCCCTGACTGCTTTCAGCCTATAAACCCCGCTCTCAGTGGGAGCGCCTGTGTCAGGACCAATGAGGAAAATAGATACATGTTGCAAACACCCTCTGGTGTTTGTTACTCAGTATGAGCATCACCCAGATTGACCCAAACATGCAAGAATGACTGACCACAAAGTCACTTAAGAAGAATTGCCTTATGCCCATTAGCCTAATGTTTTGTGGGGAGACTGAAGTCTATAAAAATGTTCATATTCATAGAAATTAGGCATCAAAGCTGCCACTGTATTCTCTCTGCAACGAGTTTTTAACATTTTGGAGATTTGCTCTTTTGCAAAACCACTTACTCCACAAAGGTATAAAATATAGCACTTAATGGCAATGGTACATTTACTCAAGTGCATTAGATAGTTCTTCCTTCTCCTTCTCTTCCTGCTTGATTGGCAGCCAGAGATCCTGGATGCAGCACTATAGGAGATATTGTTTATAGCCAAAGCAGCAGGATCTGGCACCAGAGAGGACTCCACAGGCATTTGTATTGATGGTGGCTTTGCAGTTGCCTCTGGGTCTTTCATGTGGCTGGGCTGATGAAAGCTATCTGGGCAGTTATATGCTCTTGGAAACCATTTCTTTTTCCACTGACATTTTAAATGCTTGTGGTGATTAACTGTTCGTGTGTAGAGAATTTTAAATCCTGCACCACAGTGAGTCACTGCAGAGGCCGCTGGCACATGGTGTACATCTATATTTCTCTTTTCTGCCTAAAATCCCTTTCCTGTATTGGTTCAAACATTTGTTTAACTTCATTTGGACTTGTTTGCGGTGCAGCTCAGAGGAAGGACATTTGAGGCTCTATGTACAGAGCGAGTTGAGGTGTTGGTCCTGGCTTTAGGTCCCCTTCCCTGAAACAGCTTGGGGGACTCCATTCTGCACATCTCAAGATCCAGGAAGCTGGTTGCACATTTTGTAGAAGACATTTTGTAGTTCCTGGGCCCAAAATGGATAGTCCATCCATTGGATAGTCCATCCAAATGGCTGGCAACATGCTGCTTCTTGGTGTTATTTGAGATTCTCTGCTGATTCAAGCACGTAAATTGTCTTAGACAAAAAGCACAAGGGACTCACACATTTGAAGAAAAAAACCCCAGATCCAGAGCTCTGGGGGTTATTACTCTTCACAGTGGTAGGAGTTATAGCCTGTGTTGTACCTTTGATCTCAATGAATGTATTCCTCTGTTTTAGTGTTAACATAGGTATAAGTTTGTGTAGGATTGAAGAGTATAACTGTTGAATGAAATGGTCAGCAAGTAAAGCAATGTCATATAAACCAAATGTTTTGCTCTTCATTAGACAAAAAATTTTTTCTTTGATTGTATTCTAAAAGATTAATTCAGTAATTTACATATTCCAGGACTGTTACAGAAGGAATGACCAAATCTCTACAGTTTTTTCTTCAGGTAAATATTTAGCTGATGTATACTGGATTTCACAGTCATCTGAGTTGAACTTTAGAGCAATATTTAGCCATATTTTCAATTTTTGCCCAAGTAGTATCAAAACTATCAGAGACTTCAAGAGTCTAGAGATTTTCTTACACAAGAGTAAGTTTTGGTTTGAAAGTATTTTACAAATTTACATTTTAATGTTAACTCACGTATCACTAAAGTTAATTATGTTTAATGTTATTATTTATCTTTAATCTATGTTTATCTTTATTTATCTTTTATCTATAAAACATAAAATATGTGATTTCCCAAATCCACAAATAAAACTTTTAAAGTGGATAACCTGAAATTTTTTTAAAAGTTAAGATCCTGTAGCAAAACTGAGGAAAATGTTTTAAAAAAAAAAAAAAGAAAAAGAAAAAAGAGAGGGGAGTTCCACATACTTGTGAACAACTGTTCCTCCATTAAAATCACCATGGGGTGTTCAAGGCAAACACTTCACTGTATGTTGCAGACTTCCATTAGCTCTGAATAAACCTGGAAAAAATCCTGGTTTGCTGTATGTGGTAGATGGGTTATGGCGAGCATCTTGAATTCTTCCTGTAGACCTGCTGCTATCCTTCCATTTCACTGGAAACCAAAGCTGCTTCATCTCCATTACAAGGGGCATAATGAAAGGAAAAGGAGAGTGAAACGCTGGCAGACAAACACATTGAGAAGAAAATACAGGAAAATAATATTTAATTATATAAATATTCTCCATACAGAATCACATTTTTGCGGGTCTTTTTGAACTTCAGGATGAGCAGAATTGAATGCAATTAAATTGCATGCTGTATACTGATCTACAAAGGGAGCTTTGGAGACTTGCAAGGGACAGATTTATTTTACAAATATAATAGTCATTTAGCTTGCTGACATTTTGTTAAGTTCCCTCACCATTATTCTTTTTTAGAAGTGATTCCTTTCAAACTGAGTAGCTTCTCCATCCCTTAAGTATTATGGTGACATTTAACAGCAACAAACCAACTAACAAATTCTTTTTTGATAGGTTTTTATTAGGACCCTTTTGCAAATTCCACTGAATCATTAAATCTTCAATACGTTGGATCAGGTTTTTCTTGTTTCAATTTGAACAGGACTCCTACTGACTTCAGTGGGGATTCTGTCTAAGAAAAGTCTCACACTTTGGCTTAATTACTTACTAAAACTCAATCAATACTTTATAAATTAGTCTGACAGCAAAATATCAACAGTATGACTCCCATGAAAAAGTTGTAGGAGAGAAAAAGCTTGCTGAAAAAAGTCTGGATTCATTAAGCTGTTCTGTGAAAGTGTATTTGGCCTAGTGATATCTTACTTTGAAAAACAGGAGGTATTATTTAATTTTAAAAAATCAGTAAAGTCTATTTATATTTTATCTGAAATACAGTCTTTATTTTTTGTTTGTTGCCACATTTTTTTCATCAGGTGTTGCATTTTATATTTTACTATTAATTTCTATTGTATTGTATTATCTGAAGGTTTTTATTTTTTGTTTTCTGTTTTAATTATTCTTAAATAATATAAATTATATAAAATTATTCTTTTGAAAACATAAGCTGTCACAACTTGTATAATTTTCCACCTCTCACTGTGGAAATTCCTGGGAAAATCAAAGCAATGAAACTTTATTTTTAAGCTGTATCATAAAATATTGGCCTTGCAGTTTGTTCTTAGTGAGTTCCTTACAAGATTAGAGTTAAGGACATTCTTGTTTCTTTCACTTGAAGTTTTGAAGATGTTACTCAGCTGTGGTGCAGTTCAATTCTTCTGATCTTTCATATGAGGGGGATAATATGAAAAAAAGGGAGTCACTTCAAAATCCTAAAAAGAAAAAAAACTTAACTGTCACACTGGTACATTATAGAAAGCTCAGGTATCATTAGAGCTGATACGGTTAAATATGCTATCATTGGTCTATAGTCAACTAGGCTCCTCTTATAGATACATTATTTCAAAGTAGTCCACTTCCAAGGTACACACAAGGCACTATCCAGATCTACTTTAGTAAGTTCATCTTTTATTAGTCATGACTAGTGAGCCATTTTATTTCAGTGTTGCAAAGAGCATTTCTGATCATGATTTCATTTATAGTTGATGAAAAAAGGTACAAGCTCAGTGTTAGAACCAACAATAAACAGTCTCAGCACAGGCATTTTCCTTTTCACTGGTGTAAGACTGCTGTTTAGAACCAGGCTGCTGAACTGGGTGGATCTTTTTACATTTGTGAATATTCTGGTCATGAGGACTGACCACGTTATCATAAGCAGGGTGGAAAACAATGTGAATTGTATACCAATTTAAAATTTTTATGATGTATTCAATTGAAAACAGGGTGAGCTGCCTGGGTCTAACCTTGTTTGGCTCATCTCCAAGCTGAGGTTCATATGCTTACCTAATGAAACCTACAGACGACCTAAAAGTGATTTTAAAGACATTATTTCAGATTCATCCCTTTTTTAGAGGGCTGAAACCTAATTCAGAAAAGTGCACTAGTTGAAGCCAATTAAGCTATATATTTTGAGGTGTTCCTGTCTAGATAACACCAAATGTATTAATGTACATCTTTAAATAAACTTGTGAATATTGTTCTCAGATGCCCTTGAATCAAGATTATTCTTCTACCATGTTTTCTCTTCTTTTGCCATTTTCTGACACTCTCTCACATGCATTTCTTGGATTTGCTGCAGTCAAATCAGAGTGAATTGGGAAAAAGGAACTCGGTTTGTGCCTGTTGAACCAAATCTCAGTGTTTGGGAGAGTGAAGTGGGATGTCAGTGTGAGACAAGGAGAAGACCGGGACTCTATTTCTAATTCACAAACTTGACGCTTCAGTATCCAAACAGTCAGAGTCACAGAAGTAGAACTCATTTTGCCTAGCTTTAGCCATCTAAAATTTGTAGATCTAAGGCTGATCTCATCATTCTGGGCTTTATGGATTACCAATAAGGAGAAACAACACCTTCAGAGAACAATTAACATCATTCTAAGTGGTAAACCTGAGCTGTCTGGATGTGCTTTTTGGAAGTCAATTAATTTTTCCGTGATGATTCTAAAGTACCGTACATCACTGGCTCAGACTTAAATATTCAAATTCTAGACATCTAAACTGGGGGCAAATGAATCCTGCTTGAAAAGTTCATCAGAAGTAGTTTTATTGTACATGACGTGCTCACAACATCTATCTATATATACATATGTATATATATATGTATATATATCGGGTAAATTTGAAGGTCATCTCGGTTTGTAAATGTATCTAACTTAGACAAATTCAGAGTGGCATATCGTTCAATTATGGGTCCATGACTACAAGAAAGACATTGAGGTGCTGGAACAGGTCCAGAGAAGGGCAGTGGAGCTGGTGAAGGGTCTGGAACACAAGTCTTATGAGGAGTGGCTGAGGGAGCTGGGGTTGTTTAGCCTGGAAAAAAGGAATTTCAGGGGAAACCTCATTGTTCTCTGCAACTACCTGAAGGGATGTTATAGCAAAATGGGGATTGGTCTCTTCTCCCAGGTAACAAGTAACACGATGAAAGGAAATGGACTTAGTGTGTACTGGGGAATGTTTAGATTGGATATTAGGAAAAATCTCTTCATGGAAAGGGTTGTCAAACATTAGAATAGTCTGTCCAGGGAAGTGGGTGAGTCACCATCCCTAGATATGTTTAAAAGACGTATAGATGTGGCACTTAGGGACATGGATTAGTGGTGGTGGACTTGGCAGTGTTAGGTTTATGGTCAGACTGGATGATATTTAAGGTTTTTTCCAGCATAAAGGATGCTATGAATTTTATGATCTTTGCTTCTCTAGTATCTGTACATGCTGTATTTTAGACTATATCAGCTTTAGGAACAAGGCACCTAAAGTCTAGGTTCATACTAGTAGGCTCATTGGGTCAGGGACTCTTCTCTTATTCTTTAAGTAAATGGCACGGCACATTAGTTACCCTTATACATAGTGGACAGATCCACAACAGACAGAGAGCAGCCTTCAACTGGTGCTGTTCCCTGAATTGTGTTCAGGCATTGCATTGGGGGAACCATGCAATAGCTATGCCGTGAAGCACAGCAACATTTGTACAGCACTAGTGCTTGAGCCAGTGATCCAGACATCTACAATTTTCAGGCATATAGGCTCTGTTGTTTCCCAAATAGGTCCTATTGTATATAGGCTCTGTTGTTTTCCCAGTAACTTGGAATTTCCTGAAATTTTGAAGGCCTAAGCATTGCATAAAAGAGAAGGACAGAAGGGTTCCTTAATCTTCTTTCACAAGACTGAGGTTGGACACTTCTTTTGTATTTTCAAGTTGCAAATGAAAGAGCTGTAAGTCCCCAGATTCTCAGTGAAGTTGTAGCTGTTTTAGCTATGTTCATTTGTGATGCTCTAATGGGGTTTGATTTCTCAGTTGAGAAAAGGAATGATTGATTGCATTCCTCTGTGTTCCTTCTTTAAGTATAAACTCATGAAACTCTCTCCTGGTTCTTCAAACCATGAGTATTTTACAGTCGTTGGTCCTTTCAGAGAAGAAGTGAACACCCTGGTTGCTGGTGACCTGGTAGTTCTTTGAGTATCATGGTGCTTTGATTCTTCAACCCTGTGCAAAATAGCCCAGCTGTAGGAGTGTTCACTCAATGTGATCACCTCCCTCTCCCATCTTTCTTTCTTTTGCAAGCTTCTCTCTGTTCATACAAATACTGATTTTCAATACCCAGAGCTCGTTTGACTCTGCTTATTTTCAGTTTCAAATTTATTTGTCTCCTTCTCTCTGTCTCTCACCTTCTGAAGGGTTTATTCCCCCTGCCCTGAATATTCTCTAAGTCTTGCTTCTGATTTTGTTCTTCTGTGCAGTATAATTTTTTCTTTGGCTAATTTTATTCTAGGGTCGCAAAGTAGAATGTTCTTTACTGCTGTCTCTATTCTCATCCTACCTTTACAGGGCTTTTGCTGCTGTTGAATAATTAATATTTGCTAAAGTCCACATTGGTAATGTTGAAAAAAGGTTAAAATATGTTAATAAACCTGGGAAAAGTACAGAGGAAAGCATATTGAAATGAGCTATGCTAAAATGCTATTCATATATAATGGAGTACTCTCCTAAAGAAAGTAGATATAAATGGAGATAGATACATAAAACTGACTGTCAGTTTTATGCCTAAATATTCTGTGATTGAACCTCCTCATTCATTCCTGTTTAAAAATATGCTATAAGTTTTCTTAGAAGGTGTACAAAAGATTACAGATTGTTTTTGAATACTGTTTTTGTTAGATTTAATGATTTATAACTAGGTGAATAGTATTATATTCTTCTGTAGGAATAAATTCTTATACTGTATTCTGGTAGTGCAGAGGGTGATACCATCTACCAGTAATTTGGTAATTAAGAGTTTTACACTGTTAACCCAGCACTTTCTGTCCTTGATAAAATCATTTTTTAAACTATTTTTTTCTATTTCCAGTTCAGGCACAGTTTGCTAAAATACTACCAGAGTCTGTGGTCTGTATGACTGATTAAATGAACTTCCTAAATATAATTTAAGGTATTAATGATAAATGAGTACTATTTCTATCTGCTCTTTCAGAAGTTTAAGTTGTTTTAAACAATTAAAGTACCTAAAAAGTCTACCTGGATCCTCCTAGGATCAAGATATTTAGAGAAAAGGCTCTAAATCATCAAGTGAATTTTCCTTTTCTTACATTGCACATATCCTAATGACCTTTCCTGAGTTTTGCTTACTGATTTCCCTAAAAGACAGACTCTTTCTCGGATCATTTCAATATGAATAGACAGACATGAAAAAAAATATCTGTCGTTTATCAAAAGATATGTCCCTTGGAATTTTCCAAGGGCTATGGTTTTTATGCTGTACTTAATCACAGTTTTTCACCTGGATTAAAAAGCATTATGACTTGGATTTGAGACTGTGCTGGTCTGGTCTCCTATATGAAGTTTCACTGTGAAAAAAGAATAGTGAGAAACATATGATTTTCTACATACATATATATGATTTATATATGATTTAAGGAAATTGTTTGTCAGCTCCTTTTGTGGTAAAACCCTTTAGCTTTTGCCTCCCCTTTACCGAAAGCATCTTCTCAGTCGGTAACAATTTGACTAACATCTACTTTTTAATTAAATGTTGCAGCATTTAGGAAGATGCATGCTAATCTGGGCCCCAGATCTGCAGTCCTCAGCTTTACAAGATGCTGCTCCAGCAGGGGCCGTAAAGCTCTCGATAAGAGGGGTAAGGAGCAAGGTGCAGGTCCCACAGCGATAACCTCCTGACTCCAACATTATGGGTCTTTCTACCGGAATTGAGTTCTACATCTTCCTCGATTGGTTATTGTCACAAATGAGTAATGGATGCACCCTGCCTGCGTCCCCAGGTACATGAGCCAGTCCATCAGGCCATCGGGAAGCACAGCTGCCAGCCATGGGGGCAGGCAGATAACAGGCAGACGGCAGGAGAGATGTTAAAGGCACCGCGACCACTGGGACTCCAGGCGAGTACCTGCCGCTCTTCTGAGTAACTACCTGCCTGCAACTACCCCTTCCACCACTTTGCATGGGCATTAATCAAGCTGTTCTCTGGGACTGTTGTAGGAGACCAGATAAGGTGGAACAAACAAATCAAAACTAGAAAGCGGCTGAAAAATGCGCATCATTCAGGCCATGCTTAGGTTATTTTATTTTGTTCTATTATTCAGAGGGGGAAAATGTTCAGGATACCTCATTCACACTGGAAATTACTGCTAAGAAAACACATATACATGCAGACTTATTAATATAGTATATTACTACATAACACTTAATACATTTTCATTGTATATTATATTATTATATAAATTATATCATTATCTATGAAAATATATAATGTACATAATGTATCATATATATACATATGCACATATATATATATATAAAATTAAACCTTGCAAAATTGTCTAGCAACCTGCTGAGTTGAAAACGCACTTGTCATTTTTTTTGCTGTCAACAATGATAGTAAAAAAAGTAAGCGGTATTTTAGTAAACCTGTCAGGGAATAGGCTCATGCTGACTGAGAAGTAAGTAAGTAAATAAGACTTGTGTTTTGATTTATCAAGCATGTTTCTTTGAAAGGGGTGTGATTTGCATTGCTATCACTAGTGTAAAGCCTTGACTGGAGGTTTTCTAGAGTATACATGATAAAGTGAGTTTTTGTTTAACATATCAGGTAAATTTGAAGGTCAGCTCAGTTTTGAAATGTATCTAACTTAGGCAAATGGTCCAGATGTCCTTCCAGAGGTGGACATTTCTAGTATTTCACTGTCTAATATAATAGTAATATTATCTATAATTCAGGAAATTCCGTTTTGTTATCATGTTAATTGTTGGAATAATAATGATTTGTAATGCAAACCTCAAGAAATTTCCTTTCAAAAGTGTATAATTAGAATCCTCATCAAGGTCAGATTTTCTAAAGAACATAATTTCTGATTAATCAACTCAGTAGATGTTGGTCGAGTTTCCAAAACTGATCAGAAGTCAGTGTCTCAGAGAAAAGCATCAGGACAGTGATGTACCAAGCTCCTTCAGTATCTAATCATAACTATTATTGTGTCTATTGGCATAACTATATGTGCAATGCTATATTTCTGTAGGATTTGATTCATCCCATTTGGCAATGCCCAAACTTAATAGAAAGTGTTATACAACACTTTGTCATACAGAAGAAAACAGATATATCGCAGAAAACACATCTGGTATTCCTCTTGATTAAAACGGTAAAGGGATTTTTGGAATATAAGGAAGAAACTCCCAAATAGTCAGTTTTGGTACACATAAAAAATTTAGCAGGTATGTATTCTGTGGGAGAGAAGAGGTAATGACAGAGCAGATGGAAAAGCAACTAGGAAAAAGTAAAAGTTCCATACCACTAGAATGTTGCTTTCAGAACCACAAAATAGTTTATTTATGTCTTTTTTTCTTTCTATGGTGGCTCAGAAGTACTCTGCACTTAGATATTTCGTTAAAGCATTGTTTCAGAATAGCCAAGTGAAGAAAAAGTAATTTTCAAAGCTCTGTAGTTCTTTCAAAGCAGATTATTTACAATAGTTCAGGGTGGAGCTCTCGTGTACATACGGGTTATGTTCTGTGATATTTTCCCTTATGAGAGTCTCTATTCAGTTGGTTTTAACTCTGCTACTCTTTCACTATTTGGACTATTATTTTCTATGCTATATTTTTGCCTGAAACAAAATTGGTTTAGAAAAAATAATCAGCAAAAATTATTCAGCATTTTTGGACTACGTTTGATGATATAAAAATAGTATTTTGCTAGAAGTGATATTTGTTTAACATTTTATGTAAAAGGTCAAGCATCTCAGAAAAGAGAGATGACACAAACAATAGATATTGCTTTTTCACCATCCCTATTCAAACCTCCCCAATCTCATCCAAATTATAAATCCATGGCTTGCTTTCTTTTCACTTGCTTAGTTGAGATTCATTGGGCCTGACAGAATTGCTGGGAAAGGAGATTGATGTTTGAAGTCAGCACTAAGGGCTTTAGGTCCTCCTCCTCACTGCAAGGACCTGTAGCAGGCACACAGACAAACTTTGCCTCCGCAGAGCTCCCTGAGCCTGTTAAGAAAGATTTTCCATTTTATCATCAAAGGAAATATGGGGAAGCTTGTTCACAATTGTTCTCATCCTTTTCCCTAGTGATGCCAAGATTGTAAGAAAAGGAGGAGCATTTTACCTCCTTTCATTTACATGTGTGAGGAGGAGGTACTAGTCCACAGAGCCAGGTGGAGTTTTAGAAGAGAGACTGGATATAGTCTGTAGAAAGGTAGAAACACAAAGAATTAATATAGAGGAGGGGAAACTGTTGCAGCATCCCAAAGGGCAAGTATATAAGCTCCCCTTAACTTGTGTTTCCACCTACAAGTGTCAAATGCAAGCCTGAATTCATACACTATGATGGACTGAGAACCCTACAGGGTAATTACTCAAAGGACTGTTAATCAAGGGTCTGCTAAAGATGAAGGCTGGGTACTGGTCACTGCATGTACTAGGAGGAAGGATCCTCCTCCTTCTCAAAATTTGACAGGTAGGACTGGTACCTTCTACAGCAGGTATGAGGCTCTGGAACTAGAAGGCCAGACAACTGATGAGATGAGCAAAGGTCCTTCTGGGGTAGTGGGGTCCCCTAAAACAACACCAGCTGTACTCCACATCACAACCTCCTCTGCTAAGAGGAAAAGAAGGGTAGCTATAATGGGAGATTCCCTTCTAAGGGGAACAGAGGGCACCATATGCAGACTGGACCTAACTCACAGGGAAGTCTGCTGTTTCCCAAGGGCTCGGGTAAGGAACATTACTGGAAAACTCTCCAGTCTAGTAGGGCCCTTTGATTAATATCTGCTACTGGTTGTTCAAAATGGCAATGACAAAATAACAAAGAGAAGTCTGAGAGCAATCAAAAGAAAGTTCAGGACCCTAGGGTGATTGCTAGAGCGATCAGGAGCACAGGCAGTAATTTCCTCAGTCTTTCCAGTAACAAGAAATAATACTGATAGGAATAGGCAGATTCATCAGGTTGATGAGTGGCTCCGAGGTTGGTGTAATTGGAAAAATTTTGGGTTTTTTTACCGTGGGATGATCTATTCAACACCTGGTCTACTGACACCTGATAGGATGCACCTATCTCAAAGGGGAAAAAGAGTTCTAGTGCAGGAGCCAGTGGGGCTTGTTGACAGAGCTTTAAACTAGCTTGGAAGGGGGAAAGGGACAAAACCAGGCTCTGTCCATCCCATCACCAGTGATGAGTGATGGGATGGTGTGCCAAAACATGAGAAAACCAGCATTCAAGGGATCCCTCAATCTGCTTCAGGAGGTATTGGCTACAATGTACCACACCTGAAATGTTTCTCATCAATGCATGAAGCATGAGGAACAGACAAGAGGAGCACAAAGCTTTGGCCCAGTCCCAGAGATTTGACATAGTTGGCATAAGTGAAACCTGGTGGGATGAGTCCTTTGACTGGAGTGTCTTGTTGGATGGTTACAGGCTCTTCAGGAGGGATAGGCAGGGCAGAAAAGGCAAAGGGGTGGCGCTGTGTGCAATAGAAGGGCTAGAATGTGTGGAGCTCACAGTTGGAAATGTCACAGTTGAGAGCCTCTGGGTAAGAATCGAGGGGCAAATAAATAATGTGGATGTCATCGTGGGAGTCTGCTATAGACCTCCCAGACAGGATGATGATACCAACAAGTTAATCTTTGAGAAACTACAGGACACTTTCAAGTCAACTACCCTAGTTCTTATGGGGGACTTCAACTTGTCAGAAATTAAATGGGAGTTTCACATAGCTGGTTCAACCTTGGCCAGAAAATTCCTAAAAAACCTGGATGCCCTTCTTGATCTGCTGCTTGTCAACAGAGTGGATCTTGCGAGCAAAGTGGAGGTTGGTGGCCATCTTGGCCACAGAAACCATGAAGTAATCGAGTTTAAAATCTCTGTTGACAGGAGAAAAAGTGCCAGAAAAACCTCAGCTCTGGACATGAGGAGAGCAGATTTCAGGCTGCTCAGGGAATTAGTAAGTAAGGTCCTCTGGAAAAATGTTTTTCCATGTGCTGGGGTCCATCAGTGCCAGTCACTTTTTAAACATCACCCCCTAAGGGCACAGGAGCAGGCAATTCCCAAATGTCAGAAGTCAAGCAGGCAAGGCAGAAGGTCAGCTTGGCTGAACAGGGATCTTCTCTTGGAAATAAGGCATAAAAGGAAAGCATATGCCCAGTGGAAACAAGGTCAAGTGACAAGGTAAGAATACAGAGATGCTGTTCGCTGCAATAAGGAGAAAATTCATGTGGTCAAAGCTCAACTGGAGTTGAAGCTGCCAGAAATGTCAGAGACTTTTAAAAAGAGGTTTTTTTGAATACATTAATGGCAATAGGCAGTACAGAAATATCACTGGTCCATTACAGGATGAGGATGGTCACCTCACAAACAGGGACAGAGACAAGGCAGAGGTGTTTAACACTTTCTTTGCCTGTGTCTTCAACACGGATGACAGACCAAGGGGGTCTCAGTGCCCTGAGGTGGAGGACCATGACTGTGAGAATGATCACCTCCCAGTCGACCCTGAAACTGTGTGGGATTTGCTGCTCCAGCTGGATGCCTACAACTCTATAAGCCTGATGAGATTCATTCAAGAATCCTCAAAGAGCTGGCTGATGTCATTGCAAAACCTCTCTCAATGATTTTTTAGCAGTCTTGGAAACCCAGAGAGGTACCAGCTCACTGAAAGCATTGTCCCAGTTTTCAAGAAGAGCAAGAAGGAGGACCCTGGAGACTACAGGCCTGTCAGTCTCACTTCAATGCCTGGTAAAGTTATGGAGGAGATTATGCTGGGAGGTGTTGAAAAACACCTGAAAGACAACACAGTCATTGGTCACAGCCAGCACAGATTCCTGAAAGTCCTGTTTATCCAACCTGATTTCCTTTTATGACAAGGTAACCCATCTAGCTTATCAAGGGAAGCCAGATGACGTAATCTCTTTGGATTTCAGTAAAGTTTTCAATATTGTCTCTCACAGGATCCTTCTGGACAAAATATCCAGACCACAGCTGGATAAACACATCATGCAGTGGGTGAGCAAAGAGCTGTATAATTATACTGATATTGATCCAAAATTTTTTGAGTCTTTTCCTTAATTCATCTATTTTTTAATTTGTGCTTTAAAGAAACAAGCAAAAAACCCCAAACAAATCCTTCTAAAATCAATCCAGTGAACTGAGTATTGGAAAAGAAACCCCAGAAAACCAGCAGCAGACCTTACAAAACTTGGAGCGCTTTTCATCTTTTCCAAATAGTGGAAGCTGACCACTTACTGGACCTATGAGGTGGTTTACGGCTAAGGCTGAAGGAAAATGTTACCTTTCGAACTGAAGGAAAAACAAGCATACAGGGAAAACACAGAATCTTCCTTGTTTTGTAAGTATTTTTGCTGATCTCACTGCCTTCTTGCAGAAATTTTTTTCTAAGCATATGGAATTTTGTTCTGTGTATTGTCTCTGCAAAGTGTGTTTGTTTTAATGTTTGACATATGTGAAATTCAGCTTTAGTGGTTACATTACAATCTTAAAATAATAATAATGTTTACCCCTACCATGAATTCACTTTTTAGAGTTTGCAAATGTCTGGGTACTAACCTCTCTGCTGTACTTGAAGTGCAGCCGCAAAGAAAGTTCTTGTTAGAATTTAAGATGTGAAGATCCATTTCTGCTTAACCATCTCCTACTTCTGCATTCCCTGAAGTGTATCCCATCTGCTTTTGGGAGCTCTCATTGCAATATGCAGTGATTGCAGGATAAGCACACCATTTTCCTGTCAATACTTTCCTATTAGCCTCCTGGATCCATACATCATCGTCTTGCTGGCCTGCAGTTTGCTTATCTTTGTCTCTGAGGCTGCCTTTGATTTATCTAACACCCAGGTTAATGAGGCATGGAGCCCAGGGTGGCTCCAAGGATAATGCACTCCTGTATAAAAATGCTTAAGGAAGGATCAAGTGATAATCCATTCTAGACTAAAAGGCCTAGCTCTTCAACAAATGTTGTATTTCTTAATCACTGAGCTAAGACTGTAATAGCTCCCTGTTAAGCTACTGCCATCCGTAAAACTAAGCCCACTAACTATATGAATTTACAAAAGAACTGAAAATTAGATTTTAATTTGTGTTCCAAAAAATGAAAAAAAAAAAGTTCATTTCTTAGGAACAGTTATCACCATTATTTGACAGTGTTCTTATGCAAAAATAAGTTAGCTTTAATATTTAATTTACAGTAATAGTTTTATATTCCCTCACTGGGACTTATGTTTTTCTAAAGACAAAAATAACAGAAGCTAGAATGTTACTGTGGCAAGGATAAATCAAACTAGCTATTTCAATAATGGAGGTAATTACAAAGTGTATATATCTGAGATGTACTGAGTGGTTAGGGGTTGTTTAATTAACATAAAAATTTCAATATCATCAGCAAGTGTGTTGGTATCACAAAAGCATTGTTAAAAATGCATCTTAAAATAGTTATGCCTTTCTCTCTTCCTAGATAGTACATAAGACTAATATACATTTACTTCCCATTTCTGCTAATTACCATCTTGCACAGAAATCATTTAATGAAAGCAAGGTGAAGATCCAAGTAAGCTTATTCGTTTATTTAAAGTGCTCTATCACATTTTGTTGGCTGTTTTGGCTTCTTTTTTTGGATGTTGTTTTGTTTTGTTATGCATGGTTGACCTTCATATTATGAATCTGCTGCAGGCTCCTGAAGTACAAGTAATGTATAACCATTTAGAATAGCACCAAATAATGGGATCACTCCTGTGGGATGCCATGCTCATGTTTTGAAGTTAAAGACATGCACAAGCAAGGCATTCACCAACTGGCCCACCACAGCCCCCAAGGACTTGACCCAGGTAATAAGTCCTTTACTGGTCACTAACCTACATTATTGAGATTTAGTTTGGATTTTGATGACATGACACTGTTAAGGGTTGTTATTGAGATGTAAATGATCTTCTGTTGGGTTATTTAAGACACATGAAGGACCTAGTTTAGAATGGAAATTAGTTATTGATTATTCCAGCAATTAACAAAATAAATTTTAGAACCTGTATTAACATTTTCAGAAGTCTTAAATTATATTTAGCTCAAACTGACCCAAGGATCTAGATTGATTCCTTAGCAATCTTTAAGATGTTTTGAAAAAGGAAAACAAAGATAAATAAATATTGCTGTGCTCTTATATCTACTATAGATCACAGTGGTATGTGATGCATTTGTCTATACAGTTGTACAGTGTGCTCCACAGATTCTTTAGTATTAAAGACAAGTCTGGAGCATATATAAAAGTAAAATATCCATCCTGTTTGTTTCATCTTCTTTTTTGAATATTTTATCATTAGATTAACAGAGTTAATTTTCTTTACTTGCATTTCTTTCGTTAGTACTTTGAGTTTCCTCACTTAAAACATCCTGAGATAGGAGGCAGCCTTTTCGGATGCCCATTGTTATTTATAAGCACCTTGTATTAATAGCACAAGTATTAACAAAATACATTTTCCTATCTCACCTAAGAGTGTATTACTTTATTGCTACATATTTTAATTATAAAATGGGTTTCTTGTATTTTTCACATGGAGTAGTGCTAAGAAAGCTTTAGAGGCTGTTACACCCACCCAAAAGGTCACATAGCATGTGCTGCTATGTATTTGGTTTGGTGGTAAAAATCAAATAATTCATTATATGAATATATTTTAGAACAAAATCAGCTTAGTCTTCTCTTTTTCTATGCTGCAAGCTCCAGCCAATGAAGGGTATTAGCCACTAAAGAGAGATGCATCCTGTCTTGTTATAATTTTACTGTTTGGGTCCCAGTGATACTTTTATATATAAAATATTTAGGTAGGGAAATGGCACAAGCAGCACAACTGGACTGCTAGAACTCATTACTTAATGTGTTGTCTGTAGATAGTACCACTGAACTCACTGAAAGTAATACTGCAGTCACGTGATGTCTTTTGTGTTGCTGTATCGTCTCAGGATCCTCCACACCTCAGATAATATTACATGGAAAATTAGCTGCCTACCCACTGCAGTTTGAACAAGGTTTTAAGAAAAGTCTTCCGCACAGTGATATTTCAGTTTAAAAGTCTCTTTTAAAATTAGCAGCTAATAACAGCAGGTCAGCATTTTCTAACATTGACTTTCCTTGAATAATTCCCCCTGTCTTATTACATACTTTTTTCCTGCTCTTTCAATTCTGTTGTTCAGATACAGGCAAACTACCCACTGATTTAAAAGAGTTTTATATCCTCTTCTTATGAATCCCTGTCACCAGTGCAACGTCTGAATCATCAGGAATGATACCCAACTACTCTTTCAAGACACGACAGACTGCATTACCTCTGACGTTACCGGAGGTTTTCATGAATGGGTATTTACAGTGGCTTTCACATCACTCTCTGCACCCATTAACCATATAATACCAGCCTGGTCATTTTTGGTTTGTATGGTTTTTTGTTTGCTGATAAGTCAAATAAGACATAAGCAGCAACTCCTGTCATATGAATTTTTTTAAGATTTTCTAACAAAGGGATTAAATGTTAGGTCCCATTTTTAGTATTTTGAAACACAGAGAAAATCTAATGATATCAATAGATGTTAAGGCACAACAATAATCAAAATACAAGCATAAAATTTTCCCCCTTATTGGACTTAAAGAATGCTTGTCTTTTACAAAAAAAAGCAAGATGTATCTGCCAAAACACACTCATATTCACCATTAAAAAAATCTTTGAAGAATTAGATTCAATATACAGCTGTAACTCCTATGAATAACCAGACAATAAAAAGAAAACACACATCTTCTTTTTTTCTCTGTACATCACCCAATAACTATTGATTTCTTCAGATGTTCTCTTTCATATTGCATACAGAGCTCTTCTAATGTACCTTCTGAACACCTACAGAGCTGTTTTTTGATTCAGGTTCCACCCAATTATCTGTGAGTTTTCCAGTAAACCAGCCGGATGAGGAGTAATCACCTGTGAATGCAGAGAGACGGGCATCTTCAGAGGTGAATGATTCTCTGGAAGTGACTATTTTTGTCCCTTAATTCATGGAGTAGATACTCTTAGATATTGATGTAAAGGTGAAGCTTCTGGCCCTTTCAGTTGATGTTCCCATCAAGCCCGTTGCTGCTGTACTTACAGAGGTCCCAGCTCAAATGCCTGTGCCAAGTGCAACTAGAACAGTATCCTGAAGAAATAAAACTCTCAAACCAAATGCAGTTAACCAAAAATAACATAAAATTTGTCCAAACCCCCTTCATAATGCATCCAGAGAGACAGCGGCAATTCAAATTCACTTGCCTTTCTTCCCAAATGTCACTGTAGCTGGGCTTCATTTCAAAAGTGCATATCACTTTAAGGGCAGGCTATTTTCAGTGGAGGTTTTCTCCTGTTTTAGGACTTACATTTATCTAGACAGATTTTCTAAAGAGGTCAGCACTTTGTTGTTCCATAGGCAGCACAGTATCCTAGCTCTACCAGGCTTCCTTTCTTTCCAGATGTGCTATACTAGCACCAGCAGTGCATATATCCAGTCTTCATAAGCACACACTAGTGTTTTCTGACCTCTAATTGCAAGAAAAGATTACTCCTCTCAAACATTCTCATAACAGGGATGCGTATTCTACAAGCTGTTTGCACGTAGAAAAGCACGAAGCTGGAGATAGTGAGTTAATGCAGTTTTGTGGCAGTGGAGGCAGGGCACGGTGTATAGATGAGCACATATTAAGAAATATAAGTATGTGTCCAGCTCCCTGTTGAGATACCAACCTGTGGACTGTGAGGGAAATATTATGTCTTCCTTTCTTGAAACAGCATGTGCTAAACAAAACAATTGCACCTGCAAATACCACCTGATAAAACTGTTTTAAGAGACATTGGTGTATCTTGCATTAATAATAAATGTGAAGCAAAGACTGATATTTTATTTTATAAAGATAAAACACACCACTGTATACTCAAGAAACATTCATAATAAATGTCAGTTTTAGGGGAAAAAAAATAAGTAATACTATTTAAAGTGTTAAAGGTGTGTTTTGCTTTAGTAACCGCGAAAAAAAAATCAAACCACTTTCAATCCACAGTTCCTCTTGTGGGCATTCTTAGCTTAAACTCAAGCAATTGTACAGAATTTACTCTGTGCTTTACTATTTACTAATAGGATTGATAGGATTAGGACAACTGGCTGTCATGACTGAAGACATTCAGGAAAGGAGAAAGATGATGGAATAGCTCTGAGTGGCTCAGGTGCCTCAGGCCATTTGGTTACCTTCTCCTTGCGATGCCACAGAAGAGCTGAATGCAGAAACCATTTCTTCTTGTGGGCAGTGACTCAGATGGCTACACAGATGGTATTGTATACTTGTAATATACACCTTTCCTATCTTACGGATCCTTAAGCAACAAGAGGTGCCATCATCATTCCTTACATTGCTCTATTCTGTTGTGGGTTTTGTGTAGCATGATCACAAAATCTCACTACTTTTCTTTTTTTAATTATAACTGTGCAGATTTATACAAAATCTTGTTAATGAGTAATTGCACATTTGTATATCTGTTCCACATGGTGTGCAAGCAGATGAGATTCTTTATGCAAAGCAGTGAAATGCAATGTGCAATGAAGTATTTAATTAGAATTTGGCCTAAATTAAATACACTGAGAATAACAGACTTAAATTCTTATGAGAAGAGAGACTATCTAATGGTAATCTAATACAGCTTCTTCTAGCTCTTATTGCTCCATTTATAAAGTAGTTTGGAAGCAGGGGCACCACTTGGAAAAGGAGAAAGTAATTTAAGAATCCAGATCTTTAGTAGGCCATTTGGAAGAGAAATTGCCTGGTTGTCTAGGCAGCTCAAGTCCTGCTTTTAGGGTAGAGTGCTGAACTCCAATTTGCCAACTGTCACACACTGGGATTACCCTTTGATACTCTATTCCAGCAAACCCCCGGTTTAGCAAGTTCCTAGGCAGACACAGTTAAATGCAAAGTGTCAATCATGTAGAAATAAAGGCTGAAGAATTTACCTTTCTCTCACTACCAAGTAAAGCCCATGTGATCATGAAAGAGGAAGAGGGGAGCAGCTGTCCACCCTAGCTATACTTGGGTCTATATTTGCCTTGTTTGACAACACAACAAGCAGTACTGTGGTGAGGAAAGGATTAAAGAGATATTTTTGTTAATATGAATAAACACATTTGCCAGCAATGCTGACATCTAGAGCTGAGTTCTCCAAAGGAAAGTGTTAGTCTAATGATGGGATTTGGACGTGCACACAGATTTTCTAGTAGCATGACAATTTCTGAAGTGAGAATATGCTTTCTTTGTGAGTTTTTCCTTGGAAAATGCATTAACTTTCTGATATGTGGTTCTTCTTTTCTCAACTTTTCTGTTTTCCACATGTCTGGTTTAGACCTTCTTTTGCCATAGTTATCTGCACCTGAAGGACAGAAGAGTGGGAGACACTGTGTTAGAGCCCGAATTCTCCACCCACACATATTAGATACATAAATCTAAATTACTGAAAAATACACTTTAGCCAAGAAGATAAAATTATGTAAGAGATGAAATCCTGAATCCTTAATTCAGTACTTTCTAAGCCCACACTGATGTGGCTTGCTTCTACTCTGTTTCTTTCTCTTCACATACTAGGCAGCTCCTAAGTGTTTCTTGCCCCCAGCTCTGTAATAATATGGATTTGTATTAACACAGTTGCTGTGAGCCAGTGGACTAAGCCTCTGATGTGTAATCAGAGTTCATGGGTTCAAATCCTGACTGTGCCCATGTAGTGGTGTTGGGGAACTGTGTTAGCCGTATGGCCAGGGGTCTGAGCAGCCAGGTGAAAATACTGTTGTAGAAAATATTGGGTTCAGCTGACCTAAGTGAATATTATAATGTGAAACCAATGCATTCCTCTGATTCTGATAAAGCTGATCTCTTCTTTACCAGTGTCAGAAGAAAAAAAAATTCAGTTTTTCCCCAGTTTGAAAGTGCCTTGCTTCTTGAAACAACTTGTGGACAGAGAATTTAAAAAACACACATTTGAAATGCAGTGCTGCTAAACCTTTTTTTTTTTTGTTATTTACCTTTTTCCCTTTTTAAATTGCAGACCGTGGGTGTGCTCTTCCTTTTTCCCTTTTGGTCCTTTTCTCTACTTTCTTTATAAAACTATAGAACAGGTATGATTTTACAGGTGATATTCTTCTGTCTTTAGTTATTAAAACCAACGAAAATTGGACATATCTAATTTATCTTTCTTTTTTTTTTTTTTAAACTCTTCTAACTGATTTATGTATTGTTTCTTTCAGCTAAAAGTAGATCTACATAGCAAAATTTTCACTCAGATGGAGCTGATCTTTTTTTCTAAGAGCTATTTAGATTCAAAATGTTGAGATCCACAGTAGGCAAAATTTGAATTAACAAAATCTGTGTCTAGATTAATTGAGCCTCATTCTGGCAAATTTTATGGTTAGAACAGGTTAGGAGCTGGAGCCATTATGTAGAAATACAAGCTAACATAATGCAATGGATGTTATCTGTAGCACTGTATTTTCTTAATATTCCCATCAGTTAAGATATCCATCTGATTAGTCTGAAGATGCCACATTATCTACTAATGCCAAATATACATCAAAATGGGGAAAGCTATGGGCGTGATTGAACTGTGATAGCATATGGTTTGTACAGTCATTGGGCTCTTAAGAACTTAACTTCCAGCTGGGATCTGTGTAACATAAGAAACAAGGATATCACATTTCCCCCCTCCCTGCTTCTGGCAGGTGTGTGCTAGAAACTGACTGCTAAATACTTTGTAATTAGTATGCCTTGGAGCAGTCACTGTCATCTTACATCTGTAACTGGAGTGAGGGCACTGTTAGTATGACTGTGTTCATTTCTTTAGTGTCCCAAGCCTATAGACCTATACAAGGCAGCCTGAAGGATCAGTGTTTGATGCATGAACCATAGGCAGACCTCAGAAATGTATCTAATTATACCAGTATCTGACTGCACTATTGTAGCAAGATGTATTATTCATAGACGAAGATGAACTGCTATTCAAGGATAGAAATATCTTGTATATTCTGACAGTTCTAAAGTTCAATGCCTAATTGAAAATTAAATAGTTTGAGACAATCAATAGCTGTATTTTAGATTTTTAAAACTGTTCCTACACAACATGAACTATTGTCATACTTCCCACTGTACAATAAAATGTTGGTATCGTCTTTCAAAGCGGGTGAGAGAGAAAGACAGAGAGAGAAAGGGAAATTTACTGCTAGGATATAAAGTTAAACAATTTTCTGGAAATGTGTAAGAGTACCTGTAACCTTTGCAATTTTTGCTGGATCCCAGGCGTTTTTTAGAATCATTATGTGGGTGTTGCTCATAATGTTTTGATTTATTAAAAAACATAATTCTCCCTTGCAGTGGGAGTAGAACTGAAAGCCACAATAATTGCTTCTGACAAATGGGTAGGCTTCATTTTCTCTTAGTTTAATCCACAGTACTTATTTTAAAACCATCTGTACCAATCAGAAGTTATATGCTACAAATATGTATGACCATTTAGGCAGCAGCCATTCCTCATGCAAAATCCAGAGGAAGGGTCCCCACCCACAACTGTAGGAGCTCTGATCATGAGGGGACTTAGATGCCATTTGGAGATCATGCTGTCTCTGTTTGTTAAACAGAGAGGATTTAGTTTCCGTTTCAGAGTCAGACACATAAAAAGAGAATCTTTAGATTAGACCATTAGACCATTAGAATGGGTCTAATGGAGTGCTTCAAATATACCTTGAAATTGTACTCTGATATCAATCGGCAGCATTCAAAGGCTGATACTGTATCACTTGAAAGATACACAGCAGATAGGTCACCAATTTTTTAACTCTTCTTCATAAATGTTCTACATCCAGATGAAGATGCATCTTGTGTTATCTCTTAATCACTACCAAACATGGAATTTCACCCTGGGATCCTTCCATCACACCTTATAGTTGAGGTTATTTCTCTTTGAGTCACTTCTAGCCATAGAGTTCATTCCTCAGTTAATTTTTCCAATGTCTAATGAAACTATTAACTGTAGCTGTTACCCAGGAGGTAATCCAACTGATAAAAACAAATGTTTTGGGAGAGATCTTGTCTACCTAATTTTTCCTTAAATGTTTTGGTGTTTAATAAAGCAGCATTCTTTTATTAAATTGTTATACAGGCACTAAAAAAAAGAAAAAAGAACCGATATTTCTAAGAATATCTGAAGGAATCTCCAAATGGTTCCTAAAAAGTAATCACTTTGTTTATACTTGCAAACGACCCTATTTTGTTTCTAACTTATATGGATAGGATATTTTTTTGAAATAGGATCTATTAGGTAGGATAAGTTACCTTTAGGAATATCAATTTGACAGATATATCAGATATTATCACTGCAATACTATACATGCTATTCCTGAACTTTAGTTGAATAGACCAGATCCTGTTTTTATTCCTGAACACTGCTACCTCGAGTTCTGGGAAACTTGTACACTTCTATTTATATATAAAGAACCTGCTATCAGAAGTCTTTTCCTGTGGTTGAACTTTTATACTTGTCAAATAACTTCTTAAGCTTTACCTTGATAAACTAAATAGAAGGAGCATCTTTGGTCTCTAGGGCAGGTTTTCCAGGCCCTGGATGTCTGCTGCTGAGACAAGATGAGTGCTTTAACATTGGGAGTTGGAAATTCTCACCATCTCTCAAGAGGCAGCCTTTATCAAAAAGATTCCTTTAATGTTCCTAAAATGTTTCAGAACTCAGAGTTCATTAACCTTTTTAAGAGGAGTGGGCATATCTGCCTGTATATTTAGGGAATGTTTTGCATTAAATATTCAATATTTATGTAAAAGTCTGAGATAATGTCTGACAGCCACTTGACTGTTCTTAGGCAGACAAAATTGAGATGGATGCCAGATTATTTTTGAAGTTCTGAAAGAAACATCTAGTACATACAATAAATGAGAAAATGGTTTGAAGAAAAATCTAAATCTTTTGTGTAATATCCTTCAAATAATTATGGATTGTGGCATATGAGATAAGGAGAGATAAAAGGAAACAGGGTTTTAGCCACCACAACTTTTACAGTACAGCTGCTTAAAGACATTTTTGGGAAAGACAATGTCTCTCCTTCAGTCTGGACTGAATTTGCTATTCAAAGGTCTGGCTTAGGGAAATATTCACACAAGTTTGTGGGAGAGATGTAAGAGTCAGAGGAGGAGCCTGACCCTAGATATTCTGCGTCACCTTCTCAGGAACCTTGGCTGTCTGCACTGATTATAGAAATAAGCTATGGAGATGGATCTGCTCTGAATAATCACCAAAAAAGAGTATTCTTTTTATTTATTATTGGATAGGCTGGTGATTGACCATCTGTCTACATAAAGGACATTATGAAGTCACACTGCCTGAGGCTACAGTGTAAAAGATATTGCATCCAGTAGACTGAATCTCTCTCAGCTTTGCTTCCCAGTTGTGTGATTGAGGTGTTGTCCCAGCCTGGATTCATCCCAGATATTTTAGAGGGCCAGCTATGTTCACCTCCAGTCATCCTACTGTACTTTGTGGCAGTAGGAAGACATCACTGGAGGTGATGCAGAGAATAGGTTGACTTGATTCTAGTCTATCTGCCTCAGCAAAATTAGGGTGGTTCTTGCTCTAAAATGCCTTTTCAAGAAGATCAGTTTGGCAAAGTAGCATCAAAGAAGCTGATAGAACACAAAAAAGCAAGCTGAAGTGCTATAAGGCAATACCAGCAAATTTTCAGAGGCACATTTCCATTCAGATACTGCCACTTTCATTGGCATGTCTGATCCTCAAAACAACCCTATTATTTAGTTAGGGAAAAAAAAATCTCCTCTAGTGCATGGGATACGCAAATCCTTTAAGAAAAATGTCTTATGTAGTAAAAAAAATTTATTGATAGTATCATGGGTATGGTCCCTAAGTGACATTTTCATCTGGGAGATAAACAATAATATAATACTTGTCTAAGTTCATATTAGTTATTCTTTCATTTCTACTGTCTCTCATTTCTTGCTATTACTTTCTTCTTTCCTTACTTGTAGCTCCCGTTTTTATACTGTCTTTAATTCCTGACACTTTGTGCTCAGGGGAGTCCCTGCACTTTGAGAATACTTGACATTCAGGAAAATACAGTTTAGACGTTAAAAATCAATGGTGACACAATATTTACAGCCCAAAGGCCAAACATTTATGTTTCTTCATAGAGAGAAAGTGCTTGGAGACCAGCTTTGTGCTGCTAAGCTATAGACATGAAGGAATAATATTACCATAGTTTTAAACTCAATGGTTTGAGTAGGTTCCAGCACAGTCAAGTGACTGACTAGATGATTTTATGGATACCCTTAATACAGAGATCAACTATTATTATTATTATTTATTATTTTTCCCTGAACTGTGAACCAACGCACTTTGTCTAAGTGTAGGTCATCTCTTCTGTACTAAAATATTCATATAAAGTCTAAAATTATAGGAAAATGCTTTCTCCTTCTCATGAAAAAAGATGGATTCTCAAAAAATGGTATTTTTGTTGAAGTCACAGTTAATTCCTTGAAAAAAAATTAATTCCTATTGTAACAAAGAGACCATAATGTGATACTGCTTTCTCTCCTTCTTGCTCTTTATATAATAAATATACAACATTTCTGAAGCCTCGATGTTTTAGCTGAGAACTGAAATAAAAACTATTTTAGAGATTCAGCTTTTCTAACACAAGAGGTAGTTTGTCATTTGTGCTAAAATGTTTATGAAGATTTGTTTTATATTCCAGGCAAGACTTGTAATGTTTTCAACTGGTATATTTTACTCTAATAGGCTTAATTTTGGAGTGTGAGACAAAAACACTGCAAGGCATCATTAGAAACTTCACTATGTACCTAGGGAATGCAGTGTCATTTGGTTTGTACATTTGACCCCTGCTTGTTATTAGGTGTACTTTACTAAATCAGCAGAAGGAGATAGGTCACTAATGACTATTACCAAGCTAATAATAATTATAAGGGAAAAAATCTGTTATTGATGTTTCAGACATGTTTCATAGATGCTGTTCCTGCGACACTGATTTGTGATTTGCATTATGAGGAATGAACTTTCTTTGACCTGTTGTGATATAAGTTAGACTGGTCTGATAGTTACATATTATCCTTTCCATTGATATAAATTACTGTATTTAAATGTTTGATTGGATTTTTGAAATGTTTTGATATCATGGTAGCTCTAGAATAAACTAAAAAGAGAGGAAATAAATTAGAAATAGTGCATGTGAGAAAAGAAAAATCTTGTTAGGTAATAGGGGGACCAACAGAGTTTAGACCATATTTTGAATTATTGAAAAATTATGTTACTTCTGAGCAACACATCACAGGAGTTTATTATAGTCTCCCTCTCACTCTGAACATAGCCTATATATGTAAGCATATGAGGAAATGGAATTACCTCAGCAGGGCTTGAACTTAAGATTCTCTGGCCTGTGTAAGTAGTTACTGTTTTACTGATTGTGATGGCCTCAACTCATTAGCTAGAATTGTGTCAAAAAGAATGGGCTGGACAGGTTCATATGCTTGTACATACAGAGTTGTTTCATTCTACCTTGTGGTGCTATTAAGTCAGCGAAAGCGCATCTTTCCTGAAAGGGCTTTGCAATATGTACTTGATTTTTAACTTCGTTCCATGTGGAAGGTTTTAAACTCTCAGTTGGGAGTCACTCCTTCAGGTGTGTGGCATGGGACATAAGTGAAGCAGAAGGTTTCTGTTTGCCAGACACAACAAGGTGCATTGCTATTTACTCACCAGCAAATAGTAGGTTTAAAAGAGAGAAAAGAGGTGTTTTTTAGCTGTGGAACTAGTCAGTGAATGTTGTATATGCTTAAAATGTCATCTGTGTAAAGTAAATTCATGAAAGAATGGAAGAAAAACCATCAGATAGACCACTAGATAGATCTCCATTCAGGAAATCAATGGTAACTGAGGGATTGTTCAGGAGAAGTTTTATTGGCTGTTGATCCTGTTGTAACATGGTTATACACTTCTTAGAGCACCACTACTGGTCATTTTTGGAGGCAAGATGCTGGGCTAAATGGGACTTTTGTCCAGTAGATGCTGAAGTTCTCCTGTTCTTATGATGATCTATGTCATAAAATAAAACCTTACAAATCCATTTATTTCTATAATTTTTCAGATTTCCATTGTGTTCATTTTTTCCTTATCTCTTTGCTGCACCCCTTCTGCCCTCAGTTTCTTGAAAGTGCATCTGTGCTTTTCATTCTGGTATGACACCATATGCAACTGTATATTTCTGAATATGTCATGCTGGTTTCTCATGGTTCGTCTTCTCTAGGAAAAAAGCAGACAAGCAGGTTTTTTTCCTGCATGTTTATAGCTGTGAAAGTCCAATGACAGTGGATGAGATTTCAGGGAGCAGCAGTGTTTCTGTTGCCATACCAAGAAAAATATGTATTCTCAGCATGTTAGTGAATATGCGGTAAAATCCTAGGGAGACGAAGGCAAATCTCAGCAGAACTGAACTGTATTCCTGTTTAATATGTTACATGTTAACACATTTTCAATCCAGAGATGACTATGAATTTCACAACACTTCAATAGGTGTATGATGAGAAGATGGAGGAATGCAGTCCCATTCTAAAGATACGGGGTCTCTGCAAAGCTGTGATTGGATATAAAGAGGTATCCATGCTGGATATAAAAGATAATGCAGATAAAAAATCATAATGCACAACACGGGTTGACGGTGACTAGGAAGGGGGGAAAAGAAATGCCAGCACTGACTGAAATTTCCCTTCATTTACACAGCAAAACTCCACAGATAGGTGTAATTTTTTGCTTGTTTTGTATCACCATCCTATATTTGATATAGCTCTCCATGACAGGTTGGATCATTATAGTGTACCTTTAAGGCTCACGTCAGAGGGACCAAGTAAAAATGAAGAGTACTATCTGCTGTTCCCATACACAGTAGATTTTTTTCATTCTGATGTGTGAAAAATGCATCTCTCTGGTGAGAGGAGAGGGAAAAGGAAGTTAGTTTACTTAATGACCTCAATGTATTTTATTTTCAGCAGAATAAGAGTTTTCCTGGAATGAAAAGAGTTTGCAAATGTTCCAAGGATGCTGGACAAATACTTTGAAAAAGAAATAAACTGATGTCCACTAGAGATATAGAATTCCAGTCTATTTCAGGAATGCCCATAGATGGAAGCAGTTGGAGACCAGGAGAGGACTAGGGAAAGGACCTTCACAATCTTTCTTAGTCATGTATTTCTGAACACTACTAGAGTTCAAAAATGTGCTGTCCACAAGCTACAGGATGTGGCCCTGAGTTGGTCCATTTTGGCCATTATCATGAGGTTCCTTCCCCAGCATGGGACACTTTAGGACTTGTAGAAGAGTGTAAGAAACTTTAAATAATAGGATCATGAGGGGAAGAACAAAGCAGTTTTAAGAATAAGGTCACCTCTGAATGGTGCCCTAGGAGCAGAATTTGCAAGGCTTACTTCAACGTATCAGCCTTGTACCCAGTAAATGGAGGAAGAGTTCAGGAAGATGCTGATGTGGATCCATTAGATAAGATCTACTAGAGATGAAGCAGACAATAGTGTGAGGCACACATGCCAGACCTCATCTGTCTCCTGTGCCACATTTCTGTGAAACTGGGATTTGAAACTTGAAACATTTCAAGTTCATGAAATGAAGTGACCAGGCAGGATAGGGACTCTTGCAGGGTTTAATTGCAAGACATCATGTGAAATACCTACCCATTCCTCAGGGCATGGTCCAGCATTTCAGATCTGCTCAGTCTCAGGTGAACTTGTTGTCACCAAGGCCTGCATATTCATCCACTTTTTTTCTGTCCACCCTCACGCCATTTCCATGCACTGACATTCCCTCCCACCCTGATCATGGTTTATTAAGGAGCAAAAAACACTCTCCCTTGAAATATGCTGGTACTCTCCTCCCGTGGGACTCCTTTGCAGCAGGGTGGTATATGATTGCAGCTGCCTGGAGCTACACCCATGGTGCCTCTTTCTGGCAGGAGACCTCTAACCACTAGGCCATTATGCAAAACAGGTGCTATACCACAGAAACGATACTGTGTGAGTTAAAAGCGGTTGATGCAAGCCTAGCAAGTGAGATTTCCCCTGAGGTGTGAGTGCAGCAGTGCCTAGTTTCTGGTACTGAAGGAGCTATGTGTAGGTCCTAGATAGGCACTTTCTTTAGTCATCCCAGAGGAAAGGACACTACTCAGCATTTGAAGAAACTCAGGTGCCCAGGGTATCTCAGGTGAGGCAAGAATTACACAAATGCCTCTCTTCTGTTTAAATATTATCAGATGATTACTTGTTTGTTGCCAGAATCAGTTAAGCTTTTTACATAGACTGTTTGCATATTTTGACAGAGTTTTTAATTATTTCCTTTTTTTCCTTAATTCAATCTGCCCTTTGTTCTCCTTTCTGGTGCCCACTGATGTTATCTCTCTTCTTTCGGTCAATTTGGGGCCTGACAGACTAATTTTTGAACCCCAGCTTCTCTTTCCTTACCACAGCGAGTGTGCAGGAGCTGGCTGGGGCATGGAGTATAACAGAACTGAAACTTGGTTGATGTGCAGTTAATGCTGGAAGCCTGATTAAAATTTTGTGCCAGGGGCACAAAAGGCCAACTCTTCAATGGCCTCTTAGCCTGCTTCTGAATTCACCCACTTTAACCTCATATTTATTTACAAGGTGAAACTGATTTTGTTTTCAACAGACAGAAAGATGCAACATTAAGAAAATTGTTATTGAGTATGTAGTTAATACATTCCTTTACCAAAGTTGTTTTGCATATTCTTGATGACAGGCTAATTCTGCTCTAGGTTATACATAAAACCTCCCTCCCAAACACGCACACACTTACATAGGAGTATTTTTTGTAATAGAAGACTTAGCACTCTGCTTCTTAATGAGTGGTGCTGATGGGAAATGACCCCTGCTTTCCTAAACACACAGCAATCTAATTTGAACCTGTGTGCCAATTACTGGCCTCTGTGGAGCACTTTGCTGTGAAACAATCAAGTCACAATAGGATTAGAAAGCATTGCAGGGAGACCACAAGGGAAAGCAAACACAGGCGTAACTGCAGGTTTATTCCTTTAAATTGCCAGTAAATAGCACTGATATCTTCCTCAGTGCCACCTAGGTATTGTTTCTATAAATCCTCTGTAGGTACAATCTAAAATGAATATAGACAAGGAGTCTTTTATAGCATACCAACCTTACGCACTGAGCTGGTCTGTCCTCCGGAAGATTGTGGGTGTTTATTTAAGCATCCTCAGAAAACAAAATTCAACAAAGCAGGACAGACATCTTGGTTTCTCCAAAGAATTTTTTATTTTTTTTCTTTATAAATTCTGACAATACACTTTAATATTTTTGTTGCTAAGTGACAACTGTCATTCCTGTGAGAGCAGCCATACTTCTTTCTGGATGTGTATGTACAGATCTGGCAAATAGATAAGACAGCTTCAGTTTGGCTAAATTCATACCTTTGTTCCAATCCTAAACCAACAGTTTAATATGTAGCCAATCCCATGTACTTCAGCAGAAGCAATGTCCTATCCAGCATCAAGAGCTGACAGACTTTTCTTGCTTAAATGGGATCTTCCTCTATAGTTATGTCCTTCAAGTTATCTCCCTATCATTCTTTCAGTTCTATCTTATTCAGGCTGCTCATTCCAAAATAGAAAGAGTTTTGCTGTTTGTTTTATACAAGACATTATTGGCAGTGATGGATTTTTTTTGTTTTAATTTGAAAATAGCTGCATCATATCAAGTAAGAACTCAGAAATTCTGTTTCTTAAATAGGCAAGAGGCTGTTAAGCACCTAACCTCCTGGCTCTTGACTTCATGGTAGGAGGTTACTCATGGCTGAAACCTGCTGCATCCCTGTGCACATCCCTAGATGCCATGTCCCTGAGTTTGCTCACCACACCAGCTCTTGCACGTACCAGGTAATATTTGCAGCCACATATCGGTAGCTGACTCCAGCAGCAGTCAAAATTAAATCCAATTATTTCTGTGACAGCAACATATTGAAGGAGATTTTGAGGGGCCAAGGGAAAGCAGAAAGGTGACAGAATCCTCTCTTAAGTCACAGAGATGCTGCACCCATATTCCACAGGCATTAACACAGCATCTATCCAAGCTGCATTAGAGATAGTAGTCCATCACACATTAAGGCTTTTAACACCAGATTTACAAGTCTCATTGCATGCATTTGTGCCCATGTCCTGGGCCCCAGCCTGACAAGCCTTTTGATGCTTAGATTTGTGTTCAGCTTGAAACATAAGCAGACATGGGCCTCACCCTGTGGAAGGCAACATATTCGCTGTTGTAGATAGGAATTCAAATCATAGAAGAGTCAAGCTCCTTCACCGGTCTAAGAGCAGGAGCAGAAAGAGAACACTCCAATTCAGATGGGAAGAGCTGACTAGCAGTACCCATCTAGGCAAGTTGCATCAGGGACAACAGATGGCAAGTCTGAAAGTTGGAGGTTGAGTATGGGAACAGAGAGTTTTGGTTCTGGAGGTAGAAAGGAGGTAAACCTATGGGATTAAATGTTTGCAAGGGATGGAGCAGAAGAAAGAAGCTTCTGAGTATGCAACAAAACATTCTGGTCTGAGATAATCCCTTTGAGTACAGATTGTTCTATCACCATTCTATTCTTCTCTGTATGAAATTCTAGGAAACTATGTACACACTGTCACTCTCTAGTTAAGCCTGACTAAGGAGGATTGCTTTGGATTAATAACAGTTATTTTATTGCCTGTATCAAATCCTTACACTTCTTGAGTTTTGGAATGCTTGACTTTGCAACCCTAAGAATAGCCATTCCTGAAATTCTCAGTATGCAGTGTCTGCAAAACATCAGCTAGCTGTGGCACAGCTCCTAATCTGTGAACTGTCTGGGTGAAGAATTCAAAGGTCAAAATACGACAAGACATCCCCTCTCTTGTGATGTGCATGTACTCCTTTTTGCTTCTTCACTTGTACAATGGCCTCAAACTTATTTTGTGTAGAGACCTTTTTCTCTAAAATATTTTTGCTAAGAAATTGGAATGTACCTAGATAACATGACTTATTTCTAAATAGCCCCTGTAGGGAAGGGCACTTGATATAAGGTCATGAGGTCATGAGGTCATCTGACTTAACTCTACAGACTGTTATGCCCCTGTTTCAGGTGTCAGTCAGAGAATAAGATCAAGCAGACTGGAGTTGCCAATACTGTCAATGAATAATAATTACTGTGTTGGTGGTATGAGCTATGACTGTCTCCATGTTCTGTGGAGACATTTCTTCAGTCTAAATGTGTATAACCAATTAGTGTCAGACTATGACATGTTTGGAGTACCCATATTTTTTGACTTGATATGTGCCAAAATAGTGATAAAGTGGCCCCAGAACTTATCTTTCCCTTCTCCAACTGCACCTTAGGTGCTACACTAAACCATTTTCTACTGTCTGTCCATGGCAGCTACCTTTTGAGCTCTCATAGCTCTCCTATGCTCAGTCAGAAGCAGAGGTCATAGCCCTGACTGAATCCTGTAAAGAAGCCTTCCAGTGCCAGGTGAGTCAGGGAAGGGAGCTCTGAGAGATTCAGCAATAGATCGTTATGTGTTGACTTCCAAAACTTGTAAGGATGCCATCAAGAAGACAGAGCAAAGCTCTTTACGGTGTCATGTGATGAAAGGACAAAATACAATGGGCATAAACTGAAGAAAAAGAACTGCTCAGACTTGGTATAAGGAAAGACTTGTTTCCCATGAGGACAGGCAACGGAGCAGCTTTCCCAGAGAGGTTGTGCTGTCTTTGTCCTTGGAGGTTTTCAAGACCTGACTGGACACAGCCCTGAGCAACCCGGTGTGACCTCAGAGCTGCTTCTGCTTCAAGCAGGAGTTTGGAATGAAAAGCTTCCAAAGCTCCTTCCAATATGAGTAGGTCTGTGATTCTGTGACTGACTGCAAAGTAGTGATTCCAGGTTACTCTGTGATTCCATGTGGTTTATAATATGTATGTATCAATACCAGACTGAACCTCAATTAACCTATCTGTTCAGAGTGGTGTATACTAATTTCCTGTCTCTCTTTGCAAATCATAACACTATTGAAATAAAGGCAGTTCAGTGTGGAAAAAAATCAGCACAAAATTGATCATACACAAAAAGTCGCCTTACTGGGTTGAGTCTTCTAAAACTATGAATATTTGATCTCTTAATTGTATCTGTGCCTTGAATGACATTTAAAAACCTCTGACTTTATTAAGTTTCATCTTAATAATTTAATTAGATAAAACCAAGATAAGAGGTTTAGTAACATACATTTTGAAATTAATGAGCTGAGTGCCAGAGGATGAACTATATTACCCACTTCAAGTGCACATACAACATTAATTAATGTAGTCTAGCTTTGTTTTAAGAGCATCTGATAATCTGCTATGTACAGTACTTACTTTCAGTTTAAGAAGAGGAGCCAGAGAAAGAAATAAAGAAGTAAAGTTCATGCAGTCAGTGTAGGAAAGAATTATATTTTTTTTTTTCATGAACACTTCAAGAACAGAAGGAATATAAGCCTCAGAAATATAGAAGCAATTTTAATTTTACCAGAGGTAAATTAAGGTTAAGACTTTCCTTTGTAATATTGCTCTTCTTTGGGGGGGGACACAGTAGAAAAACTGAAAGAAGAGCATTTTTGTGATCAGTAAGAAAAAATTATTTCAAACTGTTGGATAAAAAAAAATAAAAAGGGAAATGATAAAGGCAATTTAAATGTAAGAAAATAAAGTACTGAACATTTGGGTAACCCTTTTAGAAACACTAATGGCAATATCTGTATTTCCTCAGCACTTTTTATTGTGAATAAATAGTTACATCTTTATGATAGCTATTTTTTTAGTAAAAAACCTTTTTAGAAGCCTCTCTGGTACTTGATTTTAATTGAAATCTAGCAAATGAAAATGTTTAGGTTTATTCCTGTTATCAGTAGTAGCTATCTTCATAGGAATTGTTACAGTACTGTTTAAAATTAGTAGCATAGATAGGGTATGATGAAAAGTGTAAGGCCTCAGTCTGTTGTGCAGTTCAGATGCTGTGAGTACTGAAGAAAGGATTGTGGTTTATTGTAATACTAAGTGAGAGTCTGTATGGTAAACCTAACTTACCTCTAATATATGGATCTTTTAAAAAATATTTATTTTCTGTCCTTTCTATAAATACATACACCTCCCCATTTATACATATATATATATGTGTGTGTGTGTGTGTGTGTGTGTGTAGATATATACACACACAAATACTTCCCTTAAGACTGTTTTGCAGTGGATTTCCAGATCCTACAGGTGTCATTGGTTATATAATGGCAACATCATTCTTAACTCAGCTGAGAAACTTGGCTGGAAAGAGTATAATTGGGATCTTTTCCTCAGAACTATGATAACAGTGGTAACAATAAGGCTCTGTTCAATTGAAACTGGGGTAATCTTTTCCACCAAACAAACAAGGAGCTGGGAAGCCAGAGTGAGGATACAGTTAATGAGGAAGTCTGTGAATGCTCACACAGAGCCTGTCTGAACCCTCCTTGCCTTTCTCACTTTGCATTCAGTAATTCAGATTTTACTGTTCAACTCATAATTTTTTTCTACAAATGAACAAAATAGAATAGGCTTTCATAAGAGAACAAAAACACTTGAATGCTCAAAATTAGTGCCAGGATTATGTAAACTATGGCCTTTGTTCTTGTCCTTTTTTTTTGGTATTATTATAATCTGACTTGTCAATCAAAGCCATCTGTCAACAAGCACCATTCAGTGAGCTGACCCCAGAAGAGGAAGCAGTGTAGGTGTATCAATGCGGTGAAGGGTCCAAACTCATTAAGAGGTCATGGTTGCTTAGTCTAAGCTCCCAAATAGGTGAAGATGTGGCTAGGCAGCTTGTGGGCCCTAGTACATATCTGCACAAGTGTGCATTTTGTGCCTAGACATCTATCCAGGATCACTAGCTTGGCATCCCATTGTGTCATGTGTATACAGCTCTTGATTTTATGCTCCACAGAGTACAGAGGTCTCTTTTTTGTGTTTTCACTGAAGGACTAAAAATGCTTGTGGGTGCCTTGAAATCAATATTTATGATGGTAATATTGTATGAAGTCCACAAGTTTGAAAATTGAACCCTGGATTGCATGAATAATACATAACTTTATAACAATAGTACTGGCACTGGAGATGACAGAACAACCAAATGTTAAAAACCTTTAGACGAATATCCAACATGATGCAAATGTTGGTAAACTGTGGGGCAAGAATGAGGAAACCGGAGGATAGACATGAGATGTTCTGAAGTGTTATCTTGCTCAGATATTATGGGTGTGCAGGAAGAGGGCAAATAAAAATAACAAACTGATCTGCATGGCATGAACCTTCTGAGATCACACAGATGCATCTCATCTTCTTATAGAAGAGTGTCTTTGGAAGCCATGTAGTGACAGTTCCTTTTTGCACCCCACACCCTCTGCATTATGGCCAGGAACTCAAAGTGGTTCCTTAATTTCAACAGAATCATAGATTCTTAAAATGCCCATTGAAAGTGACCTCAAAAATCATCTAGTTCCTACCATCCTGCCACAGGCAGGGACACCTTCCACTAGACCAGATTGCTCAGAGCCCAGTCCAACCTGGCCTTGTTGGCCATAGATAGGGCATCCACAGTTTTTTTAAGAAATTTGTTCCAGTGCTTCCCCACCCTCACAGCAAAGATTTTTTTCCCCAATATCTAATCTAAACATACTCTCTTTCAGCTTGAAGTCACTGTGTCTTGTCCTGTCACTATATGCTCTTGTAAATAATCTCTCTATCTTTCCTGTAGGCTCCCTACAGGTAGTGGAAGCTCGCAATTATGTCACCCCTAAGCCTTCTCTTCTCCAGGCTGCAACCCAGTTCTTGCAGGCTTTCCTCATAGGAGAGGTGCTCCACCCCTCCGATCATCCTCATGGCCCTCCTCTAGGCTCCCTCCAATAGATCAATGTCTTTCTGGTGCTGTGGACCCCAGAGCAGAATGCAGTGCTCCAGGTGGGGTCACATCAGAGTGGAGTAGAGAAGCAGAATCACCTCCCTCACTCTGCTGGACACTTTGCTTTTGATGCAGCCCAGGATACAATTGGTTTTTTGGGCTGCAAGTGCTCATTGCCAGTTCATGTTCAACCTCTCATCCACCAGCACCCTCAAGTCCTTCTCAGCAGGACTGCTCTCAATCTGTTCATCCCTCAGCCTGTATTGATACTGAGGGTTGCCTCAAACCAGGAGCAGGTCCCTCTGGTATCCTATCCTTCAGGTGTATCAACCACACCACTCAGCTTGGTGTCATCTGCAAATTTGCTGAGGGTGCACTTGATTCCTCTATGTCAATGAAGATACTAAATGACAATGATCCCAATACAGACCTCTGAGAGACCACTTGTTGCTCATGTCCATTGGGACTCTGAGCTGTTGACCACTACTGTCTAGATGTGACCATCCAACCAATTCCTCAGTCACCAAACAATCCATCCATCAAATCCATCTCTCTCCAATTTAGAGAGGAGGATGTTGTAGGGGACCGTGTCAAAGGCTTTACTGACATCCAGGTACATGGCATCTCTAGCCCTTCCCTTGTCCGCTGATGTGGTCACTCCCTCACAGAAGGCCAGTTGGCTGGTCAGGCAGGACTTGCCCTTGGTGAAGCCATGATGGCTGTCTTGAATCACCTCCTTGTCCTCCATGTGCCTTAGCACAGCTTCTAGAAGGATCTGTTCCATGATCTTCCCAGGCACAGAGGTGAGGCTGACAGTTAGATAGTTCCCAGGATCTTCCTTTCTTCCCTTTTTAAAGATGGGTACAAAATTTCCCTTTTTCCAGTCATCAGGGACTTCATCTGACTGCTGTGACTTTTCAAATATCACAGAGAGGGTCTTGACAGCTGCATCAACCAATTTCCTCACGACTCTGGGATGCATCTCACTGGGTCCCATACACTCATATTCAGGTTCCTCAGGTGGTCATGAACCTGATCTTCTCTTACATTTGGAGGGACTTTGCTTCCCCAGTCCCTGTCTTGCCATCCACCCCCCTGAGGGGTGTATAGGAAGAGAAATTGCCACTGAAGACTGAGGTAAAAAAGTTGATGGGTACCTCAGCCTTCTCCTTGTCTATTGTTACCAGTTTTCCAGCATTGTTTATCAGGGCGGGGTTACATCTACTTGCACCACTCCTAGCAGGATCTGAAAAATATACCAGACCTCTGATTCTTATGTGGACTTTTCCACATAGTTAGGGACAGCCTGTCATTTGCTTACAAGCAGTTCACGTGGCATGATATTCCAGTAGTCAATCTGTTTACATTTTGTTGCTTTGTATACTTATGAGAGAAGCTTTTAATTGTACAATTTGGCACATATTCTTCAAACCCTGCATTATATGATACATGAGATCTTCTCTGATTGACTACCATAGAAACAAGGAAGACGAACTTCTATTTTTCCCCCCATCTGAACAATAGAAGCACTACTCAGTAATGTGACTTTCAAGATGAGAGAAAAACTCCTTGTTAAGGGTTGTTAATATAAGATTACTGTTCATTGTTCTGAGTTAGCACCATGCTATCACTTTTCTAATCTGGTTTTGGGTGGAAAAGATGGAACCAACTATGAAATTTATGATTTAGTTCAAATATGAGGAATGCCAGTTTTCAGTTGAACTGCAAAACAACATTTGTTCCTCTGCAAGTAGTGAGGTATTTAAAACAGGAAAATAAACTTCTATAAAAACTCTTATTATTAATCATTATCATCACAACAACAAAACCAATAAAAATAGTAATAATAATACATGAGAAAAAATAAAGCATAATAATAATGAAAAAAAAGCTAAGCTGAAAGAATGTATGCTATGTTTTATAAATTTTTACAACAGTTTTGAAACCCCAAAAAGCTGGGCATATAATGGAAGTGCTGGCAAACCTGTAATTGTACTGGTGCAAATGGAGCTGCTGTAATGAGAGAAACTATTGCTTGGAACGAGGACAAGTGTATTCTTTTCTGAGCTTCCACAGTCCCTACACCCCTGGAGTACCATTCGAGACAATGATGAACCGTGGTCTCAATTCCCTTATTAGCTGTAAGACCTAAAAATTATATGTGCAATTAAAAGGCAAAATGCTGATATTACTCATAAGAAGCACTTTGTACATTAGGAAGGTACAAAAGTCTGCTGACACTTTGCAACAGAGAGAGTCAGCAGGGCAGAAGATTAATAGAGCCTCATAAATTTGCAGGGTGAAAACAGTGGATGGGGCAGAATAAGCATGTTGCGTTAGAGATAAATAAAGGGCATGGTCAACATGACAAAACATTTAACATGGAATACATTCCCTTCTTTTAGACAATTTGCTGGCCTAGCATTAGGCTCTTTTATGTAACTACATATAATTACCTCACAGCAGTTCCAGCTAGTATCACAAGGACCTTCTAGTATTTCAGACAGCATAGTGCTGGGAACAAGCCCTTTAAAATGAAATGCATTGCCTCATTTCTTCTTTTTATTTTCTACAAAATGTTAGTGCCATCTCTTTGTGGTCACAGGCTTGTCTAAGGAAATACCAGTTCCTCCAGGTCTTTCTCGCTGGAGATAATAATCTTCTTGGCTTTGCATGCGCGTAATGAGAAAACAAGCAGCTTCTATTAATTCATGTGTAGACTATATCTCTCCTTGAATCTAAGAAGGTGTCTTCATTTTATTTGGAAAGAAACACTGGACTGAAGAATCTGAGGCACTATTTTATCTCAAGTTATCCTACTTTCCTTCACAGAAATGGAGGGATGGTGTTCATTACAGGAAAATGTAAACATTCATAAATGAGCATAATAGGAATTAAGAAACAAACTATGAACCAGATGCCACTAGTCAGCCAAACTTTGTTTTGTCAAAAATTTGTTCTGTATTTTGATGGCAACTCAGCCTGAAAATGTTTGACATTATGTGAAATATGATACTTCCAATGTTTTTTGCTTTCAGACTAACTGAACTGCAGAGTTGAATATATGCATAGGAATGAGGCAACAACAAGGCAGAAATGTTAAACAAATCAGATTAAATATAAAAACATAAGTAAATATAATAATAAATAAATATTGAGTTGTGGTGACAGATGCATCCCCAAAGAAATGGAGGGCTGGTGTTTGGAAGAGTAAGGAATGTGCAGCTGGTGTGGCTGTGAACATGTATCAGGTTTTCTGCACCAGTAATTCTGATGGGGAAAGAGAGTAAGTGCCCCTTGTGCTTTTGGTAGATTGTTGTAAGGGGGATAACCCACAAGGAGAGATTTTTTCCTTCTTCTTCTTTCTTGCCTTTTTTTTTTTTTCTTTTTATAAGCCTGAATTGTGTTTGACTATTCCTTATTTTTTGCTAGAAATCTGGAACTAAAATGAAAAAGGCAAAATGAAAAAGAGGGACAATCTGATTTTTCTCATATTTCCATATGTGTAGTTTGTATGTTCTATCACACAAGCACATTTGCATAATGGCTATCTCATTCTGGCCAATGCTACCCTTGATAGCAAGATATTTCACACTTAAACCTGATACACATGTAGATGCCAGCTATTGTATTTATAGTATCAACAGGTGATAGGAGACTTTCCACAGTTTAGGTGTTAAAAGGGTACTTTATAACACTGTAGTTCTGTTTAATCCAAATGAAATTTTAATGTTCTATTTCACCTGCCTACCTCCTTGTGACATAGCATGTTAGTAACTGAATGAGAAAGAGAAGGTCACACACGGGGTAGGAAGACATCCACAGTTGGTGTGATCACCAAGTGAACTTGCTTTACTGCTTGTTCCCATTTTCAGGAAAAACTTCTTGATGAATTGTGTGGATAACCTGTCTTGATCAGTTATGGTGAGGGGTGAGAAAAAAATCGTAACTGCTTGGATTGCTTGTGAAATTTGAAGGGAGTTGTGAAACTAAGTTCTATGAGCTCTGTAAAATGAAGGATGGTCTAGCACTGGCAGCTTCTTCCTTGCAGAAGGGATTCTAATGGTAATCTTAAGACAAGTTTACTCTATTGATGATGGGGTAGAACTTGATGTTAGAAAAGTGTATTTGAGTTTTTAAGAGAATCTGCAGTCACAGAGAATTTGCAAAGCCCTCCCATATAAGGAATATAATAAGCACAGTCCATTATAGCAAAATGCTCATATTTAAAAACTTGTAAGAAATGGTAAGTGCTGTCCTGAAACAAGAGAATAGGGCATGTTTCTATTGCAAAACATCTTTTGTTCCTTGGTGATACTGCCTTTCTCAAGGTTTTGAGTAAGGAGCCAAAATATTCTATGACTCCTCTTTTAGTGATGTTTTATACCATGCATCCCCTCTACAATTACCTAGGGAGCAGAGCATTGCATCATCAAACTGAAAGAATACTGAATTCACTGTCCTTGTCACCTGCTAAATACACATGGAAAGGAAAGGTTTCATGACAGGACAGGTCTGTCTGGTCTTCAGTCTTTGATGTGATTTCATTAAAAGAAGGAAAAAAACTAACACATATAAAAGAAATTTTTAAATCACCAAGATAAAAATAATGCCTTCTAACCAAGCAGAAAAAACCTTCCTGTTTTGTAAATTTACTCTGTACCTGTATTTACCATTATTTGTAAACAGTAAACATTTTTAAAGACCTTTTTTTTTAAATTTATGCACTACATAATGCACCCTTACTTGGGGAATTAATGCTGTGTAGATTTATTGCAAATAACATTAAAGAATAACTATAACCATTTACATTTTAAATAAGGTTGTTATGCTAAATATAATTAGAGTATTTGTTGATCTACTTTTTCTAAATAGTGACAGAAAAAGTCTCCCTGAAAAGTAATACGACATTCCATTTTAGACAACTGAATTTTTTTGTTTCAGAGAGAGAATGCTTTTCAGGCAAAAAGGTCATCATTAGGTCTCCTGAGATACTTCAACTCCAATTGTTTTGATAAAACACTTGAATAAGTAGGTGATGTTGTCTGGAAGTATTCAACTAGGAGTCTAGAAAATATCACTAGGAAAGTTCCTAATCTGGTACAGCCCTCAGACTATTATCCATCACTGCTCTCCAATGGGGGTGGTGATGAAGCCACAATGCACTACACAAACTTCCAGTTGTTCAAGGAATTAGTCAATAGGACCCTCCGGGAAACTGCCCTCAGGGACAAGGGAGCAGACAGAGCTGGTAGATCTTTAAGAATGCTTTCCATAGAGTGCAAGAGCTCTTGATCCCTAGATGTAAGAAATCAGAAAAGACAGGCAAGAGATAGGTTAAGACCTGTTGTCAAACTAAAAGGAAAGAAGGAAATGCATAGGCAGTGGAAGCAGGAACAGGTATCCTGGCAAGAGTAGGTTGTGTAGGGATGGGATCAAGAAGGCCAAAGTGCAGACGGAGCTGAACTTGGCAAGGGACACAAAGAATAACTATAAGGTCTGTCGGATAGAAAAGGAAGGTCAAAGAAAGTCTAAACCCCTCACCCATGAGCAAGGCTGGCAAACTGGTAACAACAGACAAGGAGAAGGCTGAGGTACTCAATAACTTTTTTTTACCTCAGTCTTCACTGGCAACTTCTCTTCCCCCACCAATTGGGTGGATGGATGGCAAGACAGGGACTGGGGAAGCAAAGTCCCTCCCACTGTAATAGAAGTTCAGGTTCAGGAGCACCCAAGGAACCCGAATGTACATAAGTCTATGGGACCCAGCAAGATGCATCTCAAAGTCTTGAGGGAATTGGTTGATGGAGCTGCCAAGACTCTCTCCATGATATTTGAAAAGTCACAGCAGTCAGGTGAAATCCATGGCTGTCAGGTGAAGTCCCTGATGACTGGAAAAAGGAAAATTTTACACCCATCTTTAAAAAGGGAAGAAAGGAAGATCCTGGTAACTATCTACCTGTCAGCCTCACCTCTGTGCCTGGGAAGATCATGGAACAGATCCTTCTAGAAGCTGTGCTAAGGCACATGGAGGACAAGGAGGTGATTCAAGACAGCCATCATGGCTTCACCAAGGGCAAGTCCTGCCTGACCAGCCAACTGGCCTTCTGTGAGGGAGTGACCACATCAGCGGACAAGGGAAGGGCTAGAGATGCCATGTACCTGGATGTCAGTAAAGCCTTTGACACGGTCCCCCACAACATCCTCCTCTCTAAATTGGAGAGAGATGGATTTGATGGATGGATTGTTTGGTGACTGAGGAATTGGTTGGATGGTCACATCTAGACAGTAGTGGTCAACAGCTCAGAGTCCCAATGGACATCAGCAACAAGTGGTCTCTCAGAGGTCCAGTGCCATACAGTGTCTTCATCAACAACATAGAGGAATCGAGTGTACCCTCAGCAAATTTGCAGATGACACCAAGCTGAGTGATGCAGTTGACACACCTGAGGGACAGGATGCCATCCAGAGGGACCTGGACAAGCTCACTAAGTGGACCCATGGGAATCTCATGAGGCTTAATAAGACCAAGTGCAAAGTGCTGCTCCTGGTTTGGGGCAACCCTCATTAAGAACGCAGGCTGGGGAATGAACAGATTGAGAGCAGTCCTGCCAAGAAGGACTTGGGGGTGCTGGTGGATGAGAGGCTGGACATGATCCAGTAATAAGGACTTTTAGCCCAGAAAGCCTTTAAAGGTTCCTTCCACCCCATCTATTCTGTGATTCTAACTAAAGTTCAAAGTTAAGTGCCAGCTTCACTCTGGTGGTTTCCAGTGTTGTGGAATTAAAGAACAGGTCACTGCTGGCTGAGTTATCACAAAAAAGAGGGATTCACAGGTTTTCAAGTGTTTGGAAATGCTTTTAATTCTAAAGTGCAGATTCAGAGCCGAATTACATGAAATGTATAATCTAAGTGTTTCTCGAATCTGATCTCTGAAATGACATCTGAACATTAGTTTTATTGTAGGCCTGAAAATGTTTTTGGTTTGTCAGATTCTCAACCAAACTACAACTGCCCTTGAAGCAAAGGCATAGGTTTCAGCTATCTCACATAAGAGATTTGAAGTAATAATTTAAGTAAATAAGTCTCATTGCTGAAAGGACTACGAATAAATAAAACAGATAATTTTTCAGTCTAGCAGAGAAAAAAACCCTATTTTTATCACACACTCAGCTCTGCAATAAGCATTCCCTCCGATGCTGGAGGGAATTAACTTTGTACTCTAATTACAGTTGTCTGAAGTGGCTGTGGTGATCTCACTTAAAGATACCATGTCTTTTTGGGGAAGCACAAATTTAGATGCAGTGAACCTTAATCACAGGAGGAGGTTCAGACCTAAGTATCAGGATTTCAGGATTTTCTGGATTTTCTTTTGTGTTTGGAAGAAAACCCAAACTATTCTATGGGCCCATGTATAAGCTTTGTCAGCACTGATTGATAGCAGCAAACATGAGAACAACCCCTGCTGGACATAGCTTTTCAATCTTTCCTGCAGACCAATTTTACATTTGAATGAAACAATTAAAAGCTATTAATTTCAGTGGAAACTATCCCAGGTTATACAGGGCTGTAACTTGATCCCTGCCATGAGATGAAGTACTGCGACACAATTTATTTTCCAGTTTACACTTATTATCAAATCAGCAGAAGTTATACTATTTGTATGCCTCTTTGATGATTGCTATACTTGCCACAATGACCTCTAAACCTTCCCTCCTGTGTCAGTTTTCATTCTTCTGCATTTACTGAACAAGGCAAAAATAGTAGTTACCTCACTATTTATTTGCATATAGATTTATTTATTGATTTGCCAGAGGTAGCTGACAGGAAGCAATCTCACTGACAGATAAACTGAATTAGTTCTCTATACAAAACCATACAACCATACAAACTTTTTGTTTAGCAGGTGTTGCCACTTTAAGCAGTTAAGGTTTTTATTGCCTCTTCCCATATTTTGCAGATTTCATATATTCCTGTAGTTTATCCTTTACTGCATGAACAAAGCCTTCCTTGAATATCATTGATTACATTAAGATAATACAAAAGCATGATAACTACCAAAAAAAAAGAAATGTAACATTTACATTTACAGACTGGTGAGCAAAACTGTAATAATACTTGATTATAAGATATCCCCTGTACAATCACTGGGACAAATTTCAATATTTGCATCCTTTTCTAGGTTCAGTTCTCACTGAATGAAGTGTATTTTCCTTGAAAAAGTCTCAATAAGAACGCTGGAATACGATCCCTTATGATTAATTGAATCAGTGCTTTCCAGTAAGTGATCAGGGGCTGACAAACTGGTTCCAAAGAAATGAATGCCTTATCTTCACAGGCAAATAAATCTCTCTCCCTCTCTCTCATTGTCTGTTGTGAATAACTAGGCTCAATTAGTAAAAGGGAAAAAGGTGTAGCATTTGAAGATCTTAAGGTGTTGCTCCTGAGTTGGGACAATGCCGGTATCAATACAGGCTGGGGGATGAACAGATTGAGAGCAGTCCTGCTGAGAAGGACTTGGGGGTGCTGGTGGCTGGACATGACCCAGCAATGTGCACTTGCAGCCCAGAAAGCCAATTGTATCCTGGACTGCACCAAAAGCTATATGGCCAGCAGGGCAAGGGAGGTGATCCTGTCACTCTATTCTACTCTGGTGACACTGGAGCACTGTATCCAACTCTGGGATCCTCAGCACAAGAGGGACATTGATCTGTTGGAGGGAGTACAGAGGGGGGCCACCAGGATGATAAGACGGATGGAGTACCTCTCCTACAAGGAAAGGCTGAGAAAATTGGATTAGATCAGTCTGGAAAAGAGAAGGTTTAGGAGTGACCTAATTGTGGCCTTACTGTACCTGACAGGAGCCTACAAGAAAGATGGAGAGAGACTATTTACAAGGGCATGTACTCACAGAAGAAGGGAGAATGGCTTCAAACTGAAAGATAGTATGTTTAGATTACATATTAGGAAAAAAAATCTTTACTGTGGGGGCGGGGAGACACTGGAACATGTTGCCCAGAGAAGCTGTGGATGCCCTATCTATAGAGGTGTTCAAGGCCAGGTTGGACTGGGCTCTGAGCAACCTGGTCTAGTGGAAGGTGTCCCTGCCCACAGCAGGGCAACTGGAACTAGATGATCATAAAGGTCACTTCCAACACAGACTATCCTATGATTCTATGATTAAAAAGCATTAATTGATGTCAAGGTCCCATTAAGGATGTAGAAAAAAATGTACACCTTGAAAGATGAAATATATTAACATCTGTCCCCTAACACAATTTTATATATCTCCCACTGTTTTTTAAGGCATAAATTATTGCTGTTCATCAGAATCAACCTAGGAATTTTAGCAGTCATTGGGTAGTGATATTTTCCTGGCTAATTTTCCAGAACATGATGATCATGATTAGAGTAAATGTAAATAAAATTCAGGATATTGTTGTACTTTGTTTGCACTAAGTACCCCTTTCCTCAGCTCTCTCCTGCATATTGGTGGTGCCAGTTAAACAACAAATCATGGCTTTGTACAGCTACAGCCTAAAACTGAAGCAGGTATGCAATGTTGGTTGTTCTTGTTGATAAGACATCGTGGTCTCATCTTTATGTACAAACTCCCCTGTGCGGCTGTCTTGTAAAAGCTGAAGACTAAATTTCCTCTACATGCATCCAGGCCTAAAGGTGGAGTAACACACTGACAGCTGGAAATTAAAGATAGAAAATGTACATTGAAAGTTAGGGTTTAAGGTAAAAAACATGGAAGAAGAGTTTTTCTGCACGTGTATTTAATAATTTATCCTTTATCTTTTACTTGTTAACTTTTTCAGCCATTCAATGTGAAGAATTTTCACAGAGGCAAAAGAGACAGAGAAGTAGTCAGACTATGGAGATGGACTTCGAGTTTATTTCTAAGAGATAGGAGTAACAAAAATGCATCAGTGTTTCATAAGACTACTGGCTTTGGAGAATGTGCCAAAAATCAGCTAAGCTCAGTGACTGTTCAGGTGTACATTTGTTTCAATGTTTCATCACGGTGAACTGAGGCAGCAGATCTGCAGTCAAAATCAACCTTCAAAAACCAAAGTTTGACATAACTTCTCATACCTGTGTGTGCTATTCAAGATGGCAAGACTTATGTGGGAATGACAGTTTTCACTCTTCTGTAGGCTGCATGACTTGTTCATCTAAAATATCCCTGGTTCTACTGTTTAACTGACAGACAGTGGACTGGAGTTCGCTTAAATCCTGGTAAAAGAAAGAGAGCCCCTGGCCAGCCAGGCATCTCTCCTCCTGCTCGTTTCCCCAACCTTTGGGCCTGATCATACCAACCGTACCTCACAGTTGCTGAGTACCACTTCTCATGTTATCTGGGTACATGGTAGATACTACTGGATCTGTAAGATAAACATGATAAAAATTATGCTTATGTACATCTACAAAAGTCAGCAGGTGGTTCCAGGCATGAATATAAAGAACAGAAAAATTCCAGGATTAGATGAGAGGGAAGTGCACGTTGCCTAGTTTCTGGTTCCAAATTATGATACTTAGGGCAAAGCATACAAACAGCATGAGCAAATACCTACACTTTATACAGAATGTAACCTCAGCCTTCAGCAAACTGCAATTCAGGTTCTCCATGAAAACTGTACCTGAAAGTACTTTCGTTAATTTTTTTGGTTTTTTTGCAAGATAACCCACTGATCTAAATAACTTGCTCTCTATCCAAGTTCAAGAGACTGTGTTCACTGTCAGGGACTACACTGTCTGTTTAAACTAAGAGAGATATGTGCTTTGTGTTGAAACTGGAGGTTCTTGTTCATACTGGAGCATACCTATGCAGTTAATCCCTTGGGAGATGCTGTCAGGACCATTACGCTGGACTTGGTCACAGGCATTGCCACCTTCCTCCTCCTGTTTTGAGAAACAGACCCTACCTCATGTCTTTCAGCATTTTCATTAGTTGACACCTGTGGGAGTGACCCAAAGCTCAAGGCAGCTGATGAAAATAACATAATAACTTTACACAGCTTTGTGTTAAGCCTTTGAAGCTGACATTTGTTCAAATTCATGGCTCCTTTTGAAGGTGAGAGATAGCTGTGATCATGTGTCTGAAGGCAGAGACAGATTGATTTGAATTTACTAGATATAGAAATTACTGGAAAGAAACAGAAGCAAAAATGAGAAATTCCTGAATTCACTCAGAAAGGAACAGCTCTCATAGTTTTTAGATGAGATTTTAAAAAGCAGTAGGTGTCTGTTTCTAATGACTCAATGAATTTTGAAAAGGAACTAGTTATTTCCCTAGGCAGAAGTGACCACAAGGTGTGTGGTTTAGAATGGTTCAGAAGTAGTTATAGTGCTCCCAACTTTGTGAAGAGGATATGAATCCCACACCCCACGGAATCAAGCCAAGGAATCCTCATCACCAGGATTTTGGCTGTGCTAAAGTAGAATTTACTAATCTCCTTCAATGAAGTTGTTCTGCTTTGTAAAACTAATGAACTGTTTGCTAAAGCAGAAGCTTCAATGCCAGTCTCCCATATCCCTGATGAGTTCTGTAAATGCTGGGTTATAGAGTCAATTTCTCCCTCGTGCTTTGGCTCAATTAACTTTTAATTATTTTTTGAACAAAACAAACCATTTTGCAACCAATGATCAAACTGACTCTTTGCAATACTTTCATAATTTTTTTTTCATATTTTTCTTACTGATCTGAGAAGGTAGGTAGAGAACAAGTTGTAATTTTTGGTGGTTTTGTGGAGGGTTCTAAGTAAAGAAACTCAAGTTTTTAATAAGCATCTTTTACAACGGCATTTATACCTAGTGAAATGCTGCTAATAACGTTTAGGCTTCAATCCTGCAAAGACCTGGCTCTTTGCCAAGTTCTGAAGTCATGGAACAAGGCTTGCATGCAAGAAAGTCTGTCTGTTTTTTCCAATTATATCTGCAGTTCTAATGAAAGATATGACTTCTCATTACAAACTTTTCCTTGTTTAACTCTAGGCTTTGAAAGTAGTCTCCTTGGGTTTAATTACAGCATGTAAATTTGAGCACAGATATCGCTATTCACAGGATCAGGGCCTCAGCAGTTATCAGGGCAGGTCAGGTATTAAAAATTGTCATAATTCCTTAGCACAGCTCTGAAAATGCGTTGATGTTCTCTGTCGTATTTTCATGTGCAGGTATCCAATATCTTGCAAAAAGTATGCTACTTGGATTCATGGAGAAGCAGGAAAATTAAGCCCAGGCTGACACAATAGGCAGTAGAATACAGGTCCTGGTCTGCCAGTCTGAGCCCCAAATGCTGTGGGTGGACACTGCTTTTTCAGACCCATCCTCTGCTCTTCTGATCTTTCACAAATGCTGGCAGTCCTCAGACTCAGCCTTAAACGTAGGCTTTCAACAGCTGGCACTTCTCCAGTTTAGCACTTTTTTTCACACAACAACTCTTATTTTTGAGTATTGATGTGCAGAGCAAGCCTCTCTGGTGCCAGCTCAATTCCTACTCAATTCCTGCTATTGTATTTAAAGTTTTGATTGCAGTCAAGTGCCATCGAAGGTTTCTAGTGAACTTGTAAAAATCCTCTTAATCAATCTGCTCTGGCTGTATATTGTTTACAGCTCTGATTAAATGAATTGCATATGTACTGTACGAGTGTGTAACTACCAATCCATTTATCTATCTATAATGTGCACGTGTAAACATAGTTTACATACATACATGGGCATGTGCAACTGTTACAACCCGGTTTAGAAGCTCCACACTTTACCAGGTCTTACACTTTTATTTCAGGCTTCAAGAGATTTTGCCTATGCAAACTCTTGCAAAGCCTTTTGATTCTTTGGTACCTTGAGTTCACCTCCAGAGAAAAATTACACTTTTTTTTTCTGATATTTCCTTTAATTTGGTGAGAAAACAGGGGTTTTGGCAAAAAGTGTTTAACAGAAATAACATGCAACTTCACAAAAGCATTACAACAGATTACTGAAACTAGCAAGCATTGCTATAGTAAGGGAACCTTTGTTACACAGAGCAAACACAAGCTTAAGTGAAATACCCATAACTTAAGTGAAATACAGACAAGTTTCCCGCAGCAGTAAAGGAAAAAAGATTAAGAGAAGAAAGGATAAAGAGAGAAAGAGAGGAGAAATATTTACACTCTGGAGGTCACATGTTGACAGGTCAGGAGGGCAGAGGCCAAGGGGGAGATGGAGACTTCGTGTATGTCTATTTATAGACTCTGGCTATTGTGGCCACTCCCTCCAGGTGGCACCTTTGGTTCACTGCCACTCACTGTCCCCCCAGACAAACTGAGGGGTGCCACAGCCACTTAGAGGCTCCAGGGGCATGGTGTGGGCGGGCCACCAGGCAGCCTTATTGACTGACAGCCCAGCCACATGGCTTTCCCTGCCATGTGCTCTGCATGGACCCAGCCAGGTTGGCTTCAGGCCTAGGGCTTAGCCCTTCTCCCCCTCCTCTGCCCCTCCTCCCCCCATAGTTTATTCAACCCATCAATCAAATAATCTGTTGAGATATGAATCCAGTCGCTAACAGCAACATACAAAGCATATGAAAGCACAATTATGACCTCAAAAAACCTCACCTTATTGCAAAGGAAGTAACAGTTATAGCTCATTCTGTTAATACCCACAGTGTTTTGTCATCAGAATTAACCTGATGGTTCCATTCTATTTCTGTTGAATAATTGTCTAATAATAGGATTCATCCAAACCATTTGTCAGACTACTGGTCCAATTCCAGTGCTCCTAGCAGTCATCATTTTGTGTTAGGACACTTTTGAATTAGTTTGCAGACAGTCAGTACTTATTTTATATGATTTTAAATTGTGATAATTTCATTTTGGGCTCGCTTGCAGATCTTGCAGTACAGATCAATATATTTGACCATTATTTCTCATCAAAGCACTCTAATTCCTTTCTACCTTGGAGAGACTAAAACAAACAATTAGCAAAAGATAGTTCAGCTCATATTATATACACCGTTTTGAGGTTAGGTTTGTTTCATATTGAAAAGTTCAGATGTTTTAGGCCAGGAAGAGCGCACAGAAATTGAAATTAGAGCTTCCAATTTCTCGGTTGTTGCATCTCAGGTAAATATGTTTGTACAAGTCTTCCTCTTATATTGTTGACTTTAGTTTCACAGAAAGATAGGGAGGACGTAATGTGTTTTATACTGGCACATGTTAGAATAATGGGGCAGAATTTAAATGCCTTGAACCCACAGAAGAATAATTTCAGCTGGATTTCTCTGTTGGAGGTGTGTCTATTTTTTCCTCCATGTCTCCTTGTCTCAGTACTCCGGGTGGGAAGGCAGCACAGACTGTTAGACTGAGACCTGAAAAAGAGATTGCCAGTAAAACTGCTATTGCTTTCAGCTGTGTGAGGTTGATTGTAACAATATACTGTTAAAACTGATAACACTTTATGAAGCTCTCTTAGTGTGTCTCTCATGGTTATTTCCAGACACCTAGGTTCAAAAATGCCTTTTGGTAACCAACTGAAGTTCTTTTAGAGAATAATTTTAAAATGTATTGCTGCTGTAATGTTTATAGATGTATAAAATATTAGGTTTATAGCTGATATTAAAATGTAAACATTATATATATTCTTATATTACTATTACATTTAGTATATATACTGCATAAAGGAAATATATATTATTCATATTCCAGACTGTGTGCTTTGGCAAATATAGTATAATGAAGAATACTTTAAAAACAGATTATGGAACCCTTATTTGAGATTTCAAAGCTAGTTGTTCATTTCCTAGTAAAAGACACTGAACTATGTACAAGGCAGATATTTACTGAGAATTGATAAGTTGAAGCTTTTAAACGTTTTCCAATTATTGATCCTTACTGATAAGTGGACTCAGAAGGACTTTCCCCTGAAAAAGGAGCTTAGGGTAGGGACTTTGCTCTTACAATGTAGGTGTACGAATCACAGATTGCCACCACAGAAAATCTGGACCAAAAAACCCAGCTATGTAAAGTGTTGCATAAGGGCATAGCTGTGCACATGGGTGGGAAAACACCATCTTCTGCTGAAGAGTTTGCAGTTTATTACTGTATGATCATTTTGGAGTGATAAAAAGTATCTCAATTGCACATTAGGTTGCTTTATTGAACTATGTTTTGGCATGATGTTAATAGCTTCCATTTTCTTAATAGCTTTTAGAAATCCAGTAAGCTCTTAGCAGCAGTATTTTGTCCTTTGGTTTGCAACCTTATGGTTTTTGTTGTCATCATGTAAAAACATGAATAATTCTTGCTCTTTTAAACTCCTATTTCTTCCCTGCAGCTTACAAATGGGTGTGTTCAGCACATCAGGGCAATCTGCTGCCATGCTGCCAGCACTGCTGTTTGTAGTGGTGGAACAGGCTAGGCCAACACTGTCCTCTTCACATTCAGACTCAAAAATCTTGCATCATCTTCACACTACAGGTACCTCTGTGGCCAGTGGCACACATTTCAGCTGTCTCGTTTGCCCATTTACTGATCAGATAAATTGTTCCTTGGAAGAGCTTATACCACTGCACTGGCTAGGACTATAAGCTTGATTTTGACAATGAGATCAAGTGAGATAAATTCTGCTATTAGCACTTAAAAACTTCGCTGGAATTACCACTGCAATACAACCCAGTTCCTCTTCAATACTGCTTTTAAATCAGGGATAACATGGTGAAAATTCCACAAATATTATTAAGACAAGTTAGTTACATCTGATAAAATCTAGCAATCACTTCTGACCTAAAATTCAGTGTAAATCCAATTATTAAGGTAGAAATTTCCTGTTGAATCAGAGTTTTGTTTATGACTATCACAGTTCTTTGAAGTCATGGGTATATCCCCCTGCAGATGTTAGTGGTACATCAGAAAGACTTCAGTGAAAACTTTCAATAGGGTTTAAGAGCACACAGAAAAAAATGTAGAAAAAAGCCCATTTTTGTTCCATGTTCCATTATCATTGATATATTTTCAAGTTATCTATTTGTTAACTGTACTTCCTATCTGTGCATGTGTGCAGTAAAAGTCTTTTGTATCTTGGCCAATTAAGATTTTTTTTTTTTTTTAATATACTGTGCGAGCAATTGGCTCATGGGTAGAGCACAGAGGGTAATAGTGAATGGAGCAACATCAGACTGGTGACCTGTCACTAGTGGGGTTCCACAGGGCTCCATCTTAGGCCCTGTGCTCTTCACCATCTTCATAAATTACTTGGATGGAGGACTGGAAGGGACACTAAGCAAGTTTGCAGATGACAAAACTCGGAGGAGCTGTTGACTCTCCTGAAGGAAGGGAGGCCCTGCAGAGAAACCTCAACAAATCAGAGGGCTGGGCAATCACCAGTCTATGAAATTCAACAAGGGAAAGTGCTGGATTCTGCACCTGGGATGGGGTAGTCCTGGATTTTCATACAGACTGGGGAATGAGATGCTGAAAAGCAGTGCCACAGAAAGGGACCTGGGGGTTTTGATTGATGGTAAGTTGATTCTGAGGCAGCCATGAGGGCCAACTGTGTCCGGAGGGGGGCATCAGGCAAAGAATCACCAGCTGGTCAAGGGAGGGGATTGTTCCACTCTGGTCTGCACTGGTGCGGCCTCACCTCGAATATTATGTGCAGTTTTGGGCACTGCAATATAAGAAAGATACTAAACTATTAGAGAGTGTCCAAAGGAGGGCAACAAAGATGGTGGAGGGCCTTGAGGGGGAGCCGTATGAGGAGCAGCTGAGGTCAGTTGGTGTGCTCAGCCTGGAGAAGAGGAGACTGAGGGGAGACCTCATTGCAGTCTACAATTTCCTCATGAAGGGAAGAAGAGGGGCAGGCACTGATCTCTTCTCTGTGGTGACCAGTGACAGGACCCAAGCGAATAGCCTGAAGTTGTGTCAGGGAAGGTTTAGGTTGGATGTTAGAAAGAGATTCTTCACCCAGAGTGTGGCTGGGTGAACAGGCTCCCCAGAAAAGTGGTCACAGCACCAAACCTGACAGAGTTCAAGAAGCATTTGGACAATACTCTCAGGTACATGTTGTGACTCTTGGGGATGGTCCTCTGCAGGGCCAGGAGTTGAACTCGATGATCCTGATGAGTCCCTTCTGACTCAGCATATTCTGTGAAATTTAGTTCCATTCTTTTTTTTTAAACTATTACCAGAATTCATAGTCTGGATAAAAAGAGATAGAATTTAGTGGATTAGAACTGAAGACTCGAGTAAAAATTCAGTGACTTTCACTTTGGTTAATTATTTTAGGCAGGAAACTGTTAGTTACACAGGAATGCTGGACTTAATTTGACAGGGAAAACCTTGGAATCAGTGTGTGTGCGTGTGTTCATTTTTCATTTTTCTATATTTCAACAAATTGTAAATCAGAAGCAGGGACTTAGGCACAGAACATCCTAAGGTGAGTTTCAAAAGTAAGGCATGTTGAGAATATTAAGATTTTTTAATGTTTGTTGCAGTTCTTGAAATTGCCTGCATAGACATAATATTTTCTCAGTAGAGTCTTGCAATCTATGTAGTCTCTGAGATGTATTTTTTTAATTCACAGAATAAAAATAGTTTAAACATCTCTCCTCCCTCCCTATTAGCAATTGAGATTCAAAATCCCAAGGATCACAGTTTAACTTGGAGATTCTGGATTAAATGTTCTTTTGCCTTCCACAAAATATTTTTTTTACTTGTAGAAGGAATAAAATATATCTGTCTGGGATCACCAGAAGTTAGTGTTCACTCTCTCTTTTAATTTACCCATCAAGTTGTCATGGAGTTGATACAGTTGTAGCATATGATATTCAGCATAATATTCTGGTTTCTGTTATTTTCTTTGCTAAGATTATCCATTATTGTTCTCAGAAGTCAAAACATGTCCTTAAATATTTTGCTTCTGCTTTCAACTTTAGGATAACAATGGTCGATACTGGAATTCTTGGGTTAGTGCAGTTGGGCTTCTCTAGATGGGGAAGAATACTATCAGAGTGTGAATTTCTTTTAGAACTAAGAAATTTTTCTCATTGTCCACAGTTGTAGGTGCTGATTTTTTTTTCTTTTCAATCAAAGTATCAGTGGGATGGAATTTCAGAAGTGCTACAGTGGAGGTGTATGTTGCTCTTATCTGACATTTCTACTTGTGCTAAAAGAAAAGTAGTAATTTTAGAAAATTGTGGTTAGAAGGATTGATCTTCTTTGTTTTACTAAGAATAATTCCAGTACAACGATCTCCCTGCTAGACATCTTGGGGCTTATTCAGTTAAACTTCTGCAGAGCATCAAAACCCAGTATATAAAGTCAAAGGGCAGTGCTCATCACCATAATTTTTGAAGAGTTGTATCCTGTGACTTACAGCAACTTGCCATAACAGAAAACTAGTCAGAAATAGACATTGAAATGAAGTTTCTCATGCCCATTTATATGTACCTGAGAATTTGATTCTTCACCATTTTCACAGGAGGTGTATTAATAACAAAAATTATCTTCTGCATTCATTTTTGCTTCAAGATTTTCATCCATGAACATTACAGCTAACGAAAAGACCATTCTTGTAAATACAATGAATTTGGTATCTTTACATTGTCCATGGTATTAATGGAATACAAATTACTGATTTCCACCCAAGTATTTCTGAGGAAGATTTTTCCTTACAAATATCAGAGGAATGAAGTTGCTGTTGTTAGTGTACGGTGACCTTGTGCAGCAGTGTCTCTGTTTTTATAGAGTGCAATAGATTTTCCTAATTGTGGTATACGGAGCTCTGGAGCGTGCCCCTTGACACCTCTTCTGCTAACTTGATACTGTGTAGAGGCACTGGAGATTGATGAAACTGCAGCAACATCAGGAGCACGGGAATAAGCCAGCTGCAGGATGCAGAGGTGACAGTTCATCCTATGAAACAAAATGTTTCTCCTTTGTCATTCACAGGTATGACTGAACTGAGAGATTCAAAGCAGAGTAAACAGGTTCAGTGTAAAATCTTAATGGCTTCTTTGTTTTTTTCCCTTCAGCTGGAAGTTTGCCAATGTCTTTAGCCGTTTGCTGTAGCTGAAATCAGACACTAATATTACTGTATCCATCTACATTAAAGGGTAAGGTTGGATTTTTCAAAAGCACCAGAATGGACCTTAATTACCATTCCTATTTCAAATAACATATTAGATCAAAGATTGAGGTTCATCTTGTCTATCTTGTCTGTCCTCAAGTTACTTGTGAACATCTGTACTAAATGGACACACTCCTTTTATAGCTTATGAAGAAAGATATGAACTTCTAGACAATCTAAAGATAGGAAAAATGAATCATAAAACATTAAGTGTTATCTATCTTAACACCTATTTTAGGCTGGAAAGACTAAGAAGTCTCTTTCCATTGGTTATAGAAGCAGCCCAGAAAACCATCTAGGATAACATGAATAGGTTTTAAATGGCTAAAGTTAGATGAGATGAATCACACAAGATATTTATCATCTATTTGAAGATGTACTAAGAAAAAAATCTGAACCAAACCCAGAAATTGTTTCCTCAATAACTTAGTTTACACTCATTTGTCTTTATAATCTAGCTCTGCAAATTGCAGGAGTCTTTGGACTTAGTCTGTTCCATTAAGAATGTATGCAGGTCAGTTTGTCTCAGATAGATTTACTGAACAAAAGATTGCCTCTAGAACTTTTTAGAAGTCTATTATTCAGATTTTTCTTATTATTTAGAAAGCAGACATCCAAAGGAATGAAGAAGACAAGCAATGTTGCAAATGGTGAAAAAAATGTCTGTGCGCAACATTGTACTTGAGTTTAGAGGACAGAATTCTAAATTATGACTTGAAGAGTAAAGAGAGTAGGTTATTTTTTCTTTATGAAAGCTAGTATCTGAGTACCTAAAAATGATTAAGCTTTAGATTAGGTGAGCTCTTTGGAAATCCTACTAAATTCCTTATTATATATGGATTTTAATGCATGTCCTTAAACATACAGGTTTAAATGTTGCATTTAAGTTTCAGAGTTCTTCAGTTCACTGGAGTAAAACAGAGTCATGCACGGGGGGGGGGACCCTTAAGAAGAACTTCAACTACAAGCTGTGAGATAACCACATGGGAGAGACTGAGAATAAAGATCCATGTGTGCTGCTGACTGATCACTCAATGTCTATGTGTCACCAGCTGATCCTTGCTGAGACAAAGCCAAGGAAGTATGTGGTGGAGATACTCCCCACAGGAAAAAAGAACTAATGGATCCTCTGTACAAGGTTCTCATGAGAGAAATGATATATCAAATGCAATTCTGGTTCCCCCAGTTGTAAGAAAAAAGAGTCCAACCAGTTACAAGTGCATGTAAGTCTGTTAGTGAAATCAGGGGAAAAAATAAAGGAAATATGAGCAAAAACAAGGAAGGTGAAAGGGGAAAATATTGTTTTCAATATATCAGGAAGACTGGTAAGGAACACCTGTTTACTGCAAAGGACAAAGTGTTTGCTAAAGAAAGTGTGCATTTGGAGTTGCTCAAACTGAATTTAGATTGGAAATCAGAGAAAGTTTGCACATTAAAACAGGACACTGGCATAGTTTTTCAGCATGAATGCTGGTGGGGAAAGCCTCAGTAGTTATTAAACAGCAGCCTGATCCATTTATCAAAGGACTCATATCACACGAGTATTTGTGCTGACCCAGGAGGTCTATTCCCCTCCTTCTTATTTCCTATATCCTTCTCAATTGGGCTTACATATGTGTCAGATATTTACCCTCCTGGCATTTTGTAGTTGGTTTCCATGCTTTTCTTCTATGCTGTTTTTTTTGAGTTGAATCTTTTTTTTGGGGGAGTGGTGATGGTGGGGAATATTGATCCTGTCCCATTTGGGAAGTATAGTTTTATTTGAAATATGGAAACACTTTTAAAGTGTTTTTAGTTTTAATAATTTTCCTCATAATTTCTTTCTCTTGTAATTAAAAGAGTATTTTAATTAAACAAAGTCTTAAAAATGCCAAGAAACACTCTCCATCCCAGAAAAAAGGCTAAACTGCAGCTTATGAAGAGATCTGAATAGTGTGACGAAGACGGAAACCTATAGAAACTGTTTTAGCTAGGAGCTGTTAAAAACCTTTATCAAATGCATACATCTTTGTAGCTGAAAATCGCTGCATCCTGTCCTAGCAGAACAAACATTATTTTTCAAGAATTCACATGAGGTGTTCAATAACATGTGTTACATGACTGCCACCTTTTATTTGAATTAGTATAATTTTAGTGGTAATTAAATAGTGATAAATTAATGTAACTCGAAGAACTGAATTGGCTCTGTAGAAAATAGCTAATTTGTCTGTATTGAAAGATTGTCATTACATTTGCAATAATGGCTAACCCTCAAGGGATGTCAGAGCTCTAGGGATAAACACTACTTTTAGATCAGTGTATGTTTCTCAGCAAAGCCTTTTCTCACGGAGACAAAAAGGCTGTATTGCTGCATATCTCTCTCTGTCTTACATAATTTTTTTAAGAATATGAATAATATCAAATGGACATATTAAATACTTTTTGGCAGACTACCAGCAGACCGCTTGTTGACCTTTCATCTCATATTTATTTATCCTTCCATTATTTTTCTTGATGATTTCTATTTTTCCTTCATGCCTTTCTATTAGGAATAAGGAATCTCTGTCATTCCTGCTGAAGAGCACACAATTTGTACTCAACAGTAAAGAGTATATCATGTGAGATATTTCTTTCCTTTTCAGAACTTTGTTGGTTCAGTATTTCCCATGGAATAGAAACTTTTGTCTATTCCCCACAGACACATATACTCCTTAGTTCCTCCTTCTTCTGATAGATAAGTTCCTAGGAGGATATCTTTTACCTAAAGAAACACAAAGATATGCTCCCAAGATGTTAAACATGCCAGAAACCTTCTTGAATAGATAGCAAGGATTTCTCTGTCTAATCACCTCAAAGGGCTCAGCATAAAAAGAAGCATCTTGCCATATTATCTAAATATCTTAATAGGATTTGTACTTAAATGGATCTCTGGAGAGGACAGATTCCTGATGCATGAGAGCAGGGACAATGAGAGGGCTCTACCTCGAGTACTGACCTGCCCCAGGGGGATGGAGGTCCTCCCATTTCCAGTGGGGTCCCACAGAGTGTCCACTGTCATGGGCTGGGCCTGAGGTATTTGAACCTATTCCTGACCTGTTCATAGCCCCAGACATTTTGCAGGACAGAACACAAAGTTGTGTCTTTACTGTTAAATAAACAGTATGTCTAATTTCCTTTTTTCAGTATTAAGCTTTATTAAATAGGTAAAAATAATGATAAAAACATCCTCTAGAATCTGCCTATAAAAGTCCTTTAAAAAGGTACATTAATTGTCTGCCTTTCTGATATAATCCCAACTTTGCTTTTTAACTGCCAATATGTACCTATCAAAGGGGACTCGTCTTTTAATCATCACAGAATCACAGAATAATCATAGAATGGTGTGGGCTGGAAGGGACCTTAAAGAGCATCTAGTTCTAGCCCCACTGTTGCGGGGGAGAGGTACCTTCCATTAGATCAGGTTGCTAGCTCTAGTGTCTTAGTGGCATCCCCCTTTGGACAATTATGTGCTCACTAGATCAAAACAATGTCTCATTTAATAACACAGGAAAATTTTGATCCCTAACATGTCTGCTTATGTTCCTAGCTGCTATCTATCCACCAATATATTCTGCAAAAACAATTGTCTGCCTCTCATCAATGGCTTGTTTACATGATCAGTGATGTGCTAGAAAGGTTTTGCTGTACCTGTGAAGGAAGCATTATGTATTGTCCATCAGGAACAAAAACAAAACCAGAAGAGAGGTGCTAAACTTTATATATGATTTTATGTGACTATCACAAAACTGTGATGTATAAAGAAATTTGTATTGCAGCCCACTTTTATTTGAATTCAGACCTGAGGTGATGTAATTTTTTAAAACTCTCACGTATTAGATTTTATAGAACATGAGAAATTTGCACAAATAAATTCCTGAAAGCCTTCATTTAGTAGAAAGGAAGAACACTGAAACCCCACAGAGTGAACTACTCCACCTCACTGGCTGTGCTTTCTTTTCAAATTGCTAAGTCTAAAAGCCTGTATCATTTTACAAAATTGTAACAAACAAACCGATTTAATAACAGTGCATGAGCACTTAGCAAATGCCCATCTGAGAGAGTGATTCCAGGTGGCTATTTCTAGATTCATGCTAGTATAATCAGAGTGCAGCAGAATCTATGAACAAGCCCTAGGGGGTTTGTTGAGCTGATGCTACAGCTGATATCTTGGGCCATTTTTTAATTAAGCCTGCTAATTATGCAGAATAATGATCTCTCCTTCCCATCCTTTTTTTTGTGATGCAAACTACACGAGTCCAGTCTGAGACCACTGTCTCATGACCTATCATAGATTGTGTCTTAGAACCTGCTAATGTGTATAGAAATCATTACTTTCAAATTAGTGTTATAGTAATTACATTTTTTTAAAAAAGCAAAAACAAGAACAAGAGAGACAAAAATGATAAAGCAAGCAAAGGATGGTACATTGTGAAGATAATTACTCAAGTCGACTATGTCAAGTGGTGCACAGCAAATTAGTTATTTTATTTTGCTTGCCAACTGATTTGCATCTAATTCATCTAAACATGGAAAATACTGTTTTTGTGGAAGCATTCTGGAGTGCTGGGCTATGGCCTGTCCTACCGCCCTTCTCTGCTGGAAGACAAAAATGTCTGATTAAGAATGACAGACACTTTCAGTGAAACTGTTTTTTAAATAGCTCTATTCCCTCAGCCAGAGCTGGTATAATTTCAGGGTATTTTATTTCTCCATTCACAGAGTCAGTAAGAACAGGAAGAAATATCAAGTTACGCAGCAGCCAAAGGGACAGATCTGTTTACTTGACAAAGCTAATTGATTATGCTGAGTTCACTCCAATACAGGGTCATTGAATAGTTCTCTTATTGATGAAATGATACTGTCTACTGAGGATATTAACCTCTTTAGCTTTCTACATTAGCATTGCTGTAAGGTCTTGCCTCAATGTAATATAAATTCCTTGTGCCAAAGAGGAATGCAACCAAAAGATTTAATTATCACATATATGCCTAGACCTTCATACATGAGTATTGATGCACATGTATATACGCATACATTTTATATCCAGAAAATGCTATTGAACATTGAGAGCTGAGTTACTTAGACTGAAAGATTTTGTGTAGCCTATGGAGATAACATTTCAGTTGTCTTAGATTTTGCACATTTTCCATATTTTTGTCAGTCTTTTGGATTTTTTAAAGTGGTCTTGGAGCATTACAATTAGGTGAGCATACCTTCACTATGAGAGTACTAATGAACCTTATCAGCACTAATTAAGCTTATCAACTATCTAATTTTCAAAATCCCATATGAAGAACTCTTTCCTTTTATGGTACTAGTTTTAAACATTGCCAGGCTTCTGCCTCATAAGTGTCCAATATATTGTAGGGTTTATAAAGCTAGTCTAAACATTCATTTTAAAGAAATTCTTTAGGTGTCTACATTTGTTGCTGCTTAGTTAGATATAATCGGGAGCAGCCCATCAATGTTGCAGAAAATTGCTGTATTTAAAAACACTGAAATTCAGCTAAAAAGTATATTCTATTTCATTATCATGTCTTGTAAAAATTAAAAAAATAATAAAGCACAGTAAAGTTGTCTAAAGAAGCTACAAAATGATTTTTAATTATTGAGGTTCTCATATAAAGGCTGAAGTTAGTCTTCTTCAAAACTGTTTAATTGCCTTTAATTTTACAATTGGAAAGAAATTATCTTTAAAATAAAAATACATGAGATAAATTCAAAACTGGAACAGGAACAGAAGGGTCCACCTCTGCTGAAGTAAAGTATTGCCATTCATACACATTAAATCACTGGGATGAAAAGTACCTAACTTCAGCCTTTAACAATTCCAGTTTATGTTAGTCACTGAAATATCCTTCTGTAGGGAACAGAGAAATGTGGGCAGCTCCAAAAGCAATTCCGGATAACGTGGACTAAATTGCCCTCTGACACCTGCAGAAGAAAATTGATTTCTGCTACTATCTCAGGTGCAATAAATGTCCCTCAGAAGATGCTGGTGTCTCTCCATTTTCTAAAGAAAGATTGCAGATAATTTAGCACTAAACCCATGGGGTGGATATACTTGCAATAAGGGTTCATGCAGTATAAGCTGAATTCACAGTCTCCTGTACTGAGCTTTTTCCCATGCTGAGATGTTTTGGGCTGACATGGAGCTATAAACAGACACTTAGGCACTGGGAAATGTGTGCTTAACTGGAAATACAGATTCAGGATGTTTGGTTTAGTAATGAAAGCCAAAACAGTGTATAAATGAGGAAAACATACCATGGTTTTTTGGGGTTTTTTTCTGATGTTTGTTACTTCTTCCAGTTTTGACATGAGAATGAACTTCTTCACTGTGAAGGTGACCAAGCACTGGAACAGATTGTTCAGAGAGGCTGTGGAGTCTTTCTCACTGAAGATATTCAAGAACTATCTGGACACAATCCTGTGCAATGTGCTCTGGGATGACTCTGCTTAAGTAGGGAGATTGGACCAAATGACCCACTGTGTTCCCTTCCCACCTTACCTATTCTTTGATTCTGTGACAAGGCCTAAAAGTTGCTTCAGAAATTGTCTGATTTGTGGAAACCTTCCCAGATTCCTGCAAAATGTATTCAAGGCGATGGGTTTACTCTTCAGCTGCCTTCAACAGAACAATCATATAATTCTATTTCAGTAATTATAAATTTAAAATGTAAATAATTTTGAAAATATTTATTTGTGTGTTGTTTTTTTTTCTTCTGATTTTGCTTTTGGGTCATCCACTTTTTCTCATCTATATTAAAGGTGTAATAGAGAGGAAAGTTAGAGTTAACTCTGTGCATTTCCAGCCTGAATTTCTGTCTGATATTCTCCGTGATCTATTTTCACTGTTAGGACCGGGGAAAATAGAGGAAAAGAAGGGAAAGAGTGAATGCAGTGATGGTTTCTGGCATGCATGGGCTTTAGTCTCCCATTGCGGGGTCCATTTGAAACTCAGGACCATAATCATGTCACAGGAGTTAGTAACTCAGTATCACATTTTTACAGGTACTGCTGCATGTCACATGCATACTGCATTGTGTTGTGATAATTCTGCTCTTCTTGAAGAAAGACCTACTTGCTGCTGTGTGTTTACCCTTTGTCATCATGCCACATTGTTTGTATTTAGTTTGGCCCACTTCCATCCTTCATGGGTGCAAGCCATGTCTTTGAAAAAGCACTTTTTTTTTTTTTTTTTGCTATTGGCATTGGAAATTAAGTGAGATTTGGGGACAAATTCCCTGGGGAGAATGAGCATTTGCAGCCCTGTATTCTTCCCTAGAGACTCTATCCGCGTGACAAGAAGAGCTCTGAGATGTGAATGAGTAGGAAGAGCTGAGTTTAGTTGCTTAATCTCCTCAGCCCCAGGCAAGTTTCTCATTGAGAATATGCCTTGGAGTTACTTTTGGCTAGTCTGTAAGCAGCTGCTTGTATGTGGACAGGAAATTCTTGGCCCAAGGGGACCCATATTGGAGCAATTGGTGGCAGCATAAGCTGCACAAGAGCCAGGCAAGAGGCTAAAGAACTGAAGAGAAATAATGTCTGTTGTTTCTGTAGAGTTTTTCTGTCCCCTTTTTCTCATTCTGCAACATAGACTTTTATGACTTTCTCTTTGCCTAATGTCATGGATGATAAAGGCCAAAATCCAAATTCCTGAAAACGAGGCAGAAGATGGTGGTTGATGAAACTGTCCACGAGAAAATTCACCCATAACTTTAAGAGTCAGTGCTATTAATGTATTTTAAACTGTTATTCAATTTACAAAATAATGGCTGAGCAGAGCTAAATTGAACCACAGTCTCAAGTTCAGAACTATCAGAAATATTTCGTGGCAGAAATGGTCCCTACAAAGCTCTTGGTATCTGAAATTTTCCTAGAGAGTGACTAATACACAGTAAGTATTTTGACATGCTGTATCTGTCAGAGTAGTCAAGTCCTTGGATTTTTCTTTATGTGATGGATTAGTTCTGTCTGGCACTGAGTTGTTCAAACATAAAATTATGTAATCCTCAGCATCCTGATTGTGTAGGCTGGGTACAGTTGCTTGCAATGGACTGGTGAGGACAAAATTCTAATGAGATTGAGTACCTGGTGTGTAGGAAAATCAGTGTAATGCATTGCAATAGGGTGCTGTCCTTATTTAAATCTAATCAGAAGTACTCCTTGGGTGACCGTCATTTTAGTGTCTTCAGAAACACAGCATTAGTGAAATGTCACTTTGTGTTAAGCTCATCGGTGGCCTTTGCTATGTACATTCTTCATGTTTCTGCACAAAGATAGTGAAGGACACCGGAGTCTCAGCTCTAGAGATCGATTTCTCTTCATGTCTGGTATTAACTTACATCACCAGGGCCAGAGTGGGTGTGAAAGAGGTGGGCAGAAATGGTGTTTATTCACTGAACCTTGAGGCAGAACTTTAGCAAATGGCTGAGCTGCTTTGAGTTGCTGAAATGACTGCAGTTTTGGTACCTTTTTAGGGTTTGCAATGATAAGAGTAGATCTCTAAGGAGTTGAATGTCTGAGTGATCTAAAACCAGGGCAGTCAAGCTGAAGAGGATGTGTACACTAACCTGTTTGCACTGAATAGTCTCCATAAATAATTTACAACTATGACTGCTAGCTATTATTACAAAAATACTGGATTGCATTTTGACACATGCAGCCAGCTTGTAAGTCAATAGATACATTTCAGCTAGGGTATGCAGACCACAGCTTCAGCCATCTATCCATGTGTGTTTTAAGACAATGCAATCTACCATTGCAAAACAAGAGTGTGAAGACCCTTCAAAATATATTTTAAAAAATCAGAAGAGTGATCAGACTGTTAGATATTTTATTGTATTGGTCCTTCATATGATTCTGTCCCCTCCCTGCACACAACTTTCAGTTTTAAACAATTATGTTTTATTTAAGGGTCCTACTTGGTGGGCAGTGCTGCACAGTCACTCAGGATCTACTGCAAAGTATCAGGAAACAGAAAAATTAAAGGATACATGCCTGACATTTCCTTTACTGTGTTTTCCTTTGAGACTTGTTTGAGTCACCAAGAAAGTATTTCATTATAGCTTGATTTAACCAGAAAGAGAGTTAGTGTGTTTTGCTTCAGTCTTAGAGATTAGCAGCACAGGAAAAATAGTGGAAAAGTACTACTTCCTATTATAATCAAATGGAAAGATGCATAACAGTGTCATCATTAATCTCAGCAAAATGGGAACCAGGAAAGACTTTTATTTTTTTCTGCAGTCCAATAAAAATTTCCAATGCCTTAGGTGTTTGCCTTCTTAACGTGCTTGGCTGTGTGAAGAAAGTGATCTTCCCTGACCTTGTTTTTAAGAGGAGAAAAAAAGCCATTTATTGTATATTCTTTATTACTTACCAGTAAAAAAAAATTTAGAATGTCTTTTTAAAACGTACTTTTATATGAAATCAAGGCTCATGTGTGCACATATTAAAAAAAGTATTTTCATTATAAATAGAGCTCTGAGCAACCTGTTCTGGTGGAAGGTCTTCCTGTTCACAGCAGGGAGGTTGGAACTAGATGATCTTTATGGTCCCTTCCAGCCCAAGCCATTCTATTATTCTATGATTTTATGATTATGGAAACTCAAGATAGAAATAAGGCTATGTGAAACAACAATTAAAATACAAATATTGGCTGTTACTATGTTGCAATAGAAAATATATTTTTCTATGTAAGAATCTACACATGAACTTTCAAAACCAGTTGAAGTCTATTAGAACCTGAGTGGGAATAGCGATCATCTAAGGATTCAATCTGATTAGCTGACTACTCTTGTTTGATACCACAAACACAACATGAATTCAGATCCCAGTTCTCAAATACTTTTCCATTAATGAAAGCCTTTTTCTTTGCTCCTCTTTACACCTATTGTATCATGTAGTTATACAGTGAAACATAGCATAAGGAGCCTGGGAGGATGGGACAGAATAGAAAATAGTTGTGGAGAAAGAAATCTAGAAGATATTTTATTGTTTCTACGTGGAACACATCCAATCTGGATACAGCATAAAACAGAGGTTGCTCACAAAAGAGGGTGCTGCAACAAGCTAGATTGGACTGTTACCTGAACCTCATCTGCAACAGGTAGATTTTAAGCAGTAGGTCATAGTTTCATTAATTCAAAGTTCATGCTCACTGCTTCTCTAATTTCAAGCATTTAACTCATCCAGAGTGGGTTAACTCTGCCATTTGGGTAGACAGTCTTTGCTTCATTGATGATCACTTCATTGGCCTTTGTTTAAAGGGTTAGGAAACAGACATGCTTGAAGGACAGGATCCAGCTCACAGATTAATTCACCTAAATGAGGGTTTATAATGCAGATGTCTGTGTATCTAAGTTCCCACTGTACTCAATGGCAATTTAGTCAGTGCAGTCAATGTAGTTAAAGAACCTTTTCACCTCACCCAAACTAAACTTATGTAAAATCAGTAGATCAGCCCATTAAGGCCATTAAATTGCCAAAATACATGTGTCTACTGCTTTACAGATGCTCTAGTATGCCTCTCGGCCACCAGATGACTTCTCAGGTTATGTTTTTCTCCTCTAAGTCTTGTTCAGCATCTGCCAATTTCATGCAGTTGTTTCAGATACTCAGATGCATCTGAAATAGTAATGTTGCATCTGTGTTTGTGTGGCTGAATTAAAATCTCTGTACACATGAATACCTAGATGTGAGCATTTTCATTTTGATTCTAATTTTGTAAGGTACATTCAGACCCATGCATCCTTTTCCCAAAACTCACTTCATCTGCTTCTGGAAATTAGCTCTTTCAATCTTTTATAGCCTGCAAGTAGCTAAAAGCTTAGAGTTTAGAGGATCTAATATTAATCTGGGAAAAAAAATTATTACCATTGGCTGGATTCCTCCTTCCTGAAGATATAAGAAGTGTGAGAAACTAGTGGAATTTATCAGCCTGTATATTGACAGCATATTTCTGTGTGACAGACCTTTGCTTTGGGTTGTCTCCCCTCTACTCAGCTGCCCAACCTTAAAGAAATTTGAGACCTCTATATTGCTACCAAAATGACTAAAAATTGGCACAAAATTATCAAAGCCAGAGGTAGGACAGATGTAAGCACACAATATGTGCACACAAGTTTTATTACCTTAGGAACACAGCTGATTTCTTGCTAGTTTAGCTCCATAGGAAAAATTCCTTCCTAATTCGTAATGGAATGTCAATAAGATCCATGGTACCAATACTGTTCCCTAGCATGGGCAGTAGTTGGGCACAAGAGATTTCTGAAAACACTCTAGAGGACACCTCAATGTTCACACTGGCTGAAAATTAAGAAATCATTTCACTGCTGTGAATATTCCATTACTTTCTTCAGAATTTTGGTACTATCTTGATTGTTTAATCTTTGTCTGCATAGGTATCTAGACTCCACCCCATATAAAATCACAAACCAGGGACTTATTAATTTGGAGTGCACTTTTCACTTCTACCTAGATCCCTTTGCACAGTCAAGGTGATGTAAATGACATCATTAGTAAACGTAATACTCATTACATAGTAATAGAGAATATAGTAAAGGATAGTCAGCTTATTGGAAGGCAGCAAATTCAAGCATGCTTTTATGTCTAAGTGACCATAGAACCAATTAAAAAAAGGCTGAAGTCCTTAACCTTACTCATTAACTCCTATTTAATACATTCTGTTTCTAAATTTCTTTGTTTTTTATCAGGATTACCAACTATATATGACATATTTGATAAATAACTGCAAATCATAAGGAACAGTAAACTGAGGCAACCAAGGGAAAAATCTTTCTGTGTCTTAACACTGTACTATTACTAACCACTAACTGGGCAGAGTCTTATGAGTATTTGAAATTTGAGTTGCATTCCTCCTAAGAATACTGGTTTGCAGGGCTAAAGAACAGATTTTATAGAAGAAAAGTTTCAGGAAAAGACACTTTTATAGTGTCGCTGTTTGCTTCCTTAAAGGTGATCTCCTGAACCACCTTCTCAGTTCCGAATCAAAACAATATTGTTTTGATAAAAACAATTAAAAATTCCACAGCACTATAAAGAACAGATCCTACAATATGTCATTTGCTCTTGGCTTCTGAGTTGTCTTTTTCAGGTACAGCCTTCAGCATGAGTAGGCTGGAAGGGATTCAATAATCTATAATAATCAGGAAATCATTCAGGTTCTTTGATTCTTTCTGAGTGGCGTAACACGGCTGTGTAGCAGGCAGAGATTCAAACTTAATTGGGATAAGAACAGATCACAGACAAGGCTGTGGTCATCCATAGGCATACTTGATGGAGCAGCATTTTCAGTTATCAATCTTTAGCGGAAAAAGACTGTGATAGCTGGATAATACGTCTTGTGTCAGCAAAAATGACCACATGGTAAGGAAGGAGAGAACAGTTCAGTCTGTAATCTGAGAGTTTCTTTCTGATTTCACATTATCTTTACCTTAATTTTAGACTCAGTTCAGTACATGAACAATAAAATGAATAAAACTGTAGAAAATCCTTTTATTGAAATACTACGTAAAGGAGGAAAAAAATTACCATCCTACTTACTATGAATGATACTTGACAACTTAATGATAAACTTTATTTCAGAAAGACTAAATATTATTGGACTTTTTAATAAAATGCTTTCTCTCACAAAAGAGATTTATGATTATTTTTACCTATGGTCCTCATTATTACTTCAGCGTGTGTGATTACTTGGACTGAAACACAAAGGAAATTTTTTTTCTTTAAAGAGGGTTTTTGAATTCCTCCATTTCCATCTGTCAAAAAATACTACACAACTGACATGTTCTGTGGTTGACTTTGGAGACACAAAGTAGGCACATCAAATTCCAGCCCTTTATTAGTGAGGAGTGACTGCTTAAAGTTATAACTCATATTTTCAAATAAATATATTCTAATACACTTTTTTTCACTTGTGCACAATCAAAATTTACATTAAAGTCTGGTTTTAGATACAAAAGAAGTGTAAGAATAGATCCTTTGCTGTTTTAGTACACTCATTCAGCTAATTTTCACTCCTCTAGGACAAAAACATACACATACACTGGTGGCCTAAGTGGTTTTTCTTTATTAGATCATCATTAATACTATTATTCATCAGTGAACTGACAACATCTCTTGGGAGATGCTCTAGTATGCTTGTCAAGAAGTGGCAGGAGATGAAGATAATTTTCATGTTATTACTATCATGAGATGCCAAAACTGAAAAAGACACATAATAGAAAAGGTCAGCTAGGGAGCTTTTTGTTCAGGTTAAGGTCAGAGTGACTTTTGCTCTGCCACTACAAAAGGTTTGCAGTAAGGAATAGTAAAATCTTATGTAGGTGCTATTGCATTTTTGACATTAGAAGTGCCTTTCTAAACCAGGTATCTATAACTCCTTGGTCAAAGGTAACTGTTTTTTTAACTTATACATACAGTATAAGTTACTGTGTCACTCTGTGATTATGTTCCAAATGTAAGAGCTTTTGAGAGCCTTCGGAGCATGCTGTTCAGCTCAGATATGGTGTCCAGTTAGAGTAGGATTTGACCTGATAGTTGAACAGATTAAAAGACTTGCTGCCAAGACAGGAAAGCCTGTTTTATTACATCTTCCATCATCAGCCATAGGTTCTTTTCCTCTTCCTTTCTTTGGTATCTGGTCTAGTGAACATGTGGCTGTGGTGTGTCAGTTCAGGAGGCTGACCCACTGTGCTGATCTTTAGTCAGAATACTTAATATCTTCAGCATAAACTCATCTCTCTAGAAATCCTTCCCTATGCTTTGACCATAAAAGGAATCTAAGGTAAGGACATGAAGTGATGATATAACTTCTGCAATATATGTTCAAAGATAAATTATTTGAATTTTACCCTGTTATGATCAACTGGAGAATTATTGCAAATTATTTTGATTACATAACTGTGTCAGCAAAGTTTTGTTCTTCTTTACTATACTGAGGATGGCTTAAAAAATTCTAAGAGACTACTGATATGTCCTGGTGACCTTGGAATTGCTAATACTACCAACAGTAATGGAGGAGGTCTGGAAAATAATATTTTCTTGCCAAAACTAAACTAATGTTGTGGTAAGACATTAAAAAGGAGGGGACAACTCTGCTTGCAGATGGATGTGGCCTGTTAAAGACAAGGTCTAATAGTGAAAAAGAAGTGAGACCTGAGAAAATCCTGTGGAATAGTTATGAAAAATGGGAAGAGGGGTTCTGATCAAGAGCTAGAACTAAGAAGGATAAATTACAAGGAAGGATAAAACTTCTTAGTGCTTACTTTTGCTTTGTGCTACTTCTCTTTAAGAGGAATCAGATGAGGGAGAATGAAAGAGCAGTGAGGGAATTTGCAGTAGGAAATTGTACATTGGGCATCCTACGCCTATGTAGACAAAGAAAAATGGAAAGACGATGGTAGCTGAAGACAGATAAACAGATACTCTAGTTTTTAGCCTAATTTCCCAAGAACAGTAGATGACAGTGCTATGTATCTGTCTTTGTCTTTCTGAGCTACCTAATAAATCTGGTGAATTTTAATCAAAGTTTAAATTGAAAAGTGCTTTTGTGAATATTTATCTCACAAGCTCAAGATTCAAATTCCTAAAAAACTTGTCTTCCTTCACTTTGGGGCTTACACAGCCTCCAGTTCTTAGATTTGGAACTTAGGAGATACTTAGGATAAGATAAGATCCACTTAAAACAATTAGTTAAGAAGATGAAGACTGAAAAGAAGGTGAAGAGTAGCTTTAAAGACTCTATGGAAGTTAAAGGAAGAAAGAAAGTCAGAAAAATTTGCTTAGACAGTTTTGTAAAGTTAAGGTGACCTTTGAGAAACATATGGCAAAGGCCAAGAAGAGATAATATGGCCTACTTTGAAAGATTATGAATCAGAAAGATAAAAAAACCAAAAACATAATTATAAACAACAATACACGGTAATGTGTTTTTTTTTTTTTTTCCACAGCCACTCAGCAGTGTGAGAGCAGGAGCACAGGAGTTTCCCTTATGAAAATGAAAACATTTCTATTACTTTCTTGACACAGACTGTAGGTTTTAATAGAAAACTATATTGTTGCTACAGCTTTTTGCTGGAAGTTTCATATGGACTATAAAAGCTTATTGTTTGCTATTAGTGTTCTTTCTACATAAGAGTCTTTGTAGAATCCATTTAGCTTAATCCTAAATTTCATAGAGTTTTACCTTGAAAGATCACTAAAATATCTTCAATAAAAAGACACATGCAAACATTGCATTTACTGCTCTCCTGCCCTCAGCTGGGCTACTCTCTTAGGTCTGTTACATGAAATACTGTTTTGTGTGTCACTTATTTATAATATTTAATGCATGATCTCTTACCTGCTTTCATGAAAGGTAGCCTGGTTGCATGAACTTGCCAAATGTCAACTAAAAAAAAAAAAAAAGCATTATTTACTCAATTCAGAAATGGATTTAAAATGGAGGAGTCAGGAGTATAATAAAATAAATGACAGAAAGAAATGTATCCTATTTAATGTCAAGATTGACAACCAACTGCTTCTTAGGAATTTTTGTCAGAATAACAATTATTTCTTTTCTCCTCTAAATAGTCAGTGTTCCTGATACATAAGATTTAAGTGGGGTTTATTCTATTGACTTTCAAAAACAATTCTTAATATTGCTTATAAAATTCTGCCAGAAAGTACTCATTTTAATCATCAGTCAGCATTTTTATTATATTATAATCCTTAATTGATTGACGTTTAATCACAGTCTTTGTATTTTACTATCCCTTGTCTCATAAGAGGCAATTTTCTCTTTACTGTAGTTTAACAGCTGATGAAAAAGATTTAAGGAAACCTATAAACTTAAGATTGGTTAATGGTCCCTTATAAAAGAATATTACACTTCTAGGATCCATTGCACAGATGTGATACTCAATTGTAGAAATGTGCATGGGGTTTATTAAATTACAGCACAAATCTTCAGTCTTCTGAATTATTGTTCATGTTGGTATTGTTAGGCAAATGGGGAGACACATTATTGCTTCCAGTTGTTCACATTACTGTCGTGTAATACAGTCAGAGACAGCTGGCACATTGCTCTAGGCAAATGCAGAGCTAGAGCAGCTGCAGAGTTCTGGGCCCCAAGTGAAGGTCCAGCACCGCTGAGTCAGTACTGGGTGGCTCGTCAAAAGATGGCCAGAAATTAAAGAAAAAGTTGCTTTTTCTCAGAACTAGTGTGCTGAATTTTGCACAGCTAATTAGCATGGCCTTTTTCTATTTGGAAACCAGCGGGCAAGCAAAAGCAGTAGTAAAATCATTTGTCCTAGTTATGTTACAGAGGGTGGACAGCAGATATTAGTGCCTTTACTTAGGAAGGCATGGAATAAGACAAGTGCTCAGCTGTGGCAAGAAGAGTGAATGCATTCACAAGTTTTGAGTTCTACTGGATGACTTTAAAAAAGAATATGCAGGTGTAGGTTACATTTGGCCATGTGACAGTATTGTGTTAAAATCAAAGATTTTATGACGTAAGTCATAGACATTAGATTGTTAGATAATACGTCTAATAATCTACTTTGAATTCTTGCATGTCTCAGCCTGCTCTATTTTATTCAGCACATCCAAATTCCATTGATTAAACGTACCTGCCAGGAAGGCAATGAAGAGTTCCACTGTTCCACAGTTTCACAAGTCCCTTAGTAATTTGTTAAAATAGTTACTACTAAAAGTATTACTTTTATTCCACTTTGAATTGCTGTTGTCTTCAACTGTGATGTTTCTTTGTGGAATGGCAAAAGCTATAGGGAGTTTTTCTCCTTCTTAGGCAACTAACTGAAGGGTGTTTTTCTTCTGAGCGGAATCTGAAACTTCATCTTCAAAGTTAACACTGTGGAACTCCTGCAGACAAGGAGCTTTGGATGACCTGAGAGGTTTTTGCTGCTGTTTGGTTTACACTATGTTACACCAAAGTTACGTGAAGGCTAATAGGACAGCTCTGGAGACAAAACGTAGCAGCTAGTTTTCTGGGTAGAACTTCTCACTTAAAAAAAATGTATCAGCACCCTGCAGTTTCACAGTCCTCCACAAACCTCCATAGCTTAACATGTTTGTCAGAAATTGCCAAGCCTCTAGAATCAGAAACTACCTTGAATATGAATTAAATTTTTTTGTGTGTGTATGTGTGTACTGTGGTTGTTACTTCTGGTCAGAAGTTGATGCCCAAACTGAATTCTCACTTACTCCACCATGGAGGGGTACTTGGGTACTTTCTGGGGCTCCCTGAGATTCTAATGCTTCATCCCCCTTTTTGGCACAAAATAACTCTATGCAGTTGTATCCAAATGACACCTGTTTAATAGCATTCTTTAACAGAGCTGGAGGTATGTTTCCCACAAAGATAAAAGGTTGAAAAGGAGTCTCTGTAGGATGCTGCTTGGCTGAGTTCCTGTTGGTATGATTATTTTCATTCTTCTGGGATTTTATTGTATTACTAATGATATATGAAGGAGTTTAGATCCTTAGACAGGCATCTTTTTAATTATTTTTATCTAAATAAATTAATTGTGGCTATCTTTAGAAAACCATGCAAGCTCACTACAAACTTACATGTGGCAAAAGCCTTTATTTGGTTCTCCTTTAAATTCTTTCCAAACTTTGCATTTTTCTGCAGTATCCACAAGAAATTCAGAGTCATAAGAATAAAATAAGATAGGCTAAGGAGTCTGCAGGGCCCTCTCTTCTTTGTATTTCAAACTGTAAATTCAAGGCAGGAACTGTCTCTTTTGGTGTCTTTTAGGTCAATAGGTCAGCTTATCATCACTTGGGGTAGTAAGGTATTACATGGTTGTTAGTATAAGTTTTATAGACTCAGGTCATGCTTTTGGTGAATATCCATATCCTTTTGCTGCAGATCAAATGTGAGCAGCTCTGAAATATTGCTGAAGTAAATCCACAGATTTTGTTCTCACAAATGTTCACAAATACACCTTGCTCCTATGCTTTGCTCCCTACCCTACAACAAAACATTCAGCTCCCTGTGAACAAAAACAAAGAGTCAGTGCAGTGCAGTTGGTATTTGGCATGCAGGCAATTCAGCAGGTGCATGCTAAATTGCATTAGACTTAACACCAGGAATCAGATCACTAATTGGGCACCAATGTGAAGATTTTTTCTCATTTGGGATCTGAATTGCAACACTTACATCCCTTTAGGCAAGACATCACAACCTTCCTATCCCAAAGCAACAGCGCTACCACTTGAGCTAAAGCAGAATCTCCATTAGCTAACAGTATACAGCACTTACTGTATATCCTGTTTCTAGGCTGCAAGCAGCAATAGGGGAAAATTACTATAATCTCTTAGTAATTTATAGTCATTGGGATTTTAGGGCACTGCTTTTTCTCTAACTTTTCATTTATTTTTAATTCTGTGTGAGATTGTTCAGAAGAAATAAGCAAAGAGTGCACTGGTTCTAAAAAATTCAGACAAAAGAGATTTTCAGTTTTCAGGGAGGCTGAAGAAACTAAGCGTGTTCAATATTTTTTTGTTTTTCCTCATTTCTTAGTTCCCTCATTCATACTGTTTCAAAACTTTGAAATTTTTTTCTTATTACCCCTTTTTCACAAGACACTATAAGTTGTAAAAAGAGACTAATGTTGCATTTATAAAAACTGAAAAATGACAGTTTTCCCTTCATGAATAACAGTGCCTGGGGGTGCAGCTCTTTTCCAAGCTTGTCCATGACGGGTCATAGGTGTAGTACCTAGGTCCAAGTAGAAGTATTCAGCTTCTCATGAAATCAAACCACCTAATTCTCCGCCTCTGAGAGACTGCCTGACATGAAGCACACACAGCTGGAGAATTTCATCTGTTGCACCTCAGCTGTGAGAAGTGGTTATAGACTCCTCCTGTCTGCTGAGATTTAAGTTTTGTGAGCCTCAAATCACACATGGTTCTCAAGTGCTTCATGATCTCTGCATAATGATACCATGAGATTAAATACAGTACATAACATGAAAATCACCCATATTTCTGTTAAAATCACAGTGCTAGACATAATATTTCCCTTTTCACATAGGCTGTTGAAAGACTCCATTTAACGTTCAGATTTTAATTTCTAAAGGCAGCTTGTCATATGGGACTGTTTCCATAGCCCTATACCTCTCTAAAATTCCTTCATTCCTATTAATTTTTGTTTTGTTGGGTTAGTTGTTTTCTTTCCTTAGATACTTCTACAAAAGGCATGCTATGATACTGTGTTTGTTATCCAGACCATAAGAAAACACTTCAGACAGGAGGAACTTTATTTAGTTAAATTATTGTGCATAGTCTCAATTTAAAATGTTCCAAGAGGATACCAAGCATGAATGTAAGTGCCATGTTGAAACAAGATCTTAAAAAGCAGCAGAGACAGATCATTTCATTATGATTATTTCCTCATAAATTTAAACTTGTGTTCAAAATATGTGTTATTCTAACCAGGTCTTTCCCTCACTAGAAATACATCTTGCTCTTGAAACACGTTCTGATCTAATTAAAAAGAAGAAGTTCTGCCAGTAATTAGTAATAGTTGAAATCACAGAATTATCCTGTAAGGAATTATTATATTTCAGTTTCCTTTTCTTTCCAATACTAATGAAAAGATGGAATTTAAATAATTTCCTAGGAAATCAGGCACTCAGGAAAAGGTAATCTGAAATTCTATGGAAACATATAATTTGAAAGTCAAAATTATAGAGATAAATGATGTGATTTTGCTCTGTTGAAGCAAGTGCTTTAATTAGCTCACTTCCAGGAAAGATTTTGGAGGTTGGGAGGGGTGATTGTGGGTTTCTCTTGTCTCAACCAACAAGTTCTTTTTTACAGAAAACTCTTCTATCAGGGATGATTTTTTTTTTCTTATTAGTAGTTCTAACTATATTGGCCGGAATGAGGGAAGAAATAAATGCACAGAACCAGAACATGTTTTCACCTACGCCAGAGAACACTGCTATGCTGCTCAAATTCTATAAATTCAGATAATTTCAGAGAGGTTTATTTGTCATTCACTGGCAGCCAAAACTTGACGCTTATTACAGAGAAGGAAATTAGAAGAGATTTGGTTAAAAAATGCGTAGGATGGCATTATTCCCTCCTGGTGACCGCAAAGTCCTTCACAGAAACTTCCCCTAACTCTGAATGCCCAAACGTTCCTCTTTGCAACACATTCATCATCAAACGCTGTTGCATAAACAGAGCATAGAAGTCATTCTCTGAATATATAATTTCTCACACTCATTATTGATGAGTTAAAGGTTATCAATAACTCAAGGAAATACAATAAATCACCTGTCTTTTGTCAGACTGTTAGATATCCTTTGCATGTCCTGTAGTTGCAACTAATTTCTGAGGCTGGCTTACTGCGATTTTAACTTTTGTTATAACATTGTTACATACAGTGAATTGAAACAAAAGACTATGAACAGCCCAACTTTAGTCATGTCTCTCTTCATAAAAAATAGCTAAGCTGACAATGACTTTTGATTTTAAAACAGAAATTCTGTATTCTTGTTTTTGCCAAATTGGTAAATAGCGTTACCGAATACCTCTAATGTAGAGATGTCTGTAGTGGATGTCCACATATAAGTACATCAATGAAAGGAAATATGCACTCCTAAAATGCAGTTCATGTATGCTGTTGTGTATGTTTATAGAATGAAGAATGTCTTCAGGGAAAGAGTGGTTAAGTGTTGGAGCAGGCTGCCTGGGGATGTGTTGGAGTGACCATCCCTGGAAGTGTTCAAGAAAGGACTGGAAGTGGCACTTAGTGCTATAGTTTAGTTGACATGGTGTTGTTCAGCCAAAGGTTAGACTCAGTGATCTTGGAGGTCTTTTCCAACCTTAACAATTCTATGATTAGGAGGAGAGGAGCCACGGGTCAGACCCACTCTGTCCTCCACTGGTTTACTCCAGGGACACTATCCTTGGAGGTCTGGCTTGTGGCAGTCCATGTCTGGTGAGACAAATAGTAGACATGTAGTCAGTGCAAGCAGTAGGTGGAAGGAAAGAGAATATCCTTTTACAAAATGCGTGTCTTTCAGTATAACTTTTGCTATATCATATATGTTTAGCAAAATAAAACCTGACACATATTTTGACAAGCTGCTCAGTGTTTCTTCTCTTTTGCCCTTTTTCTGTGATATTAGGTGAAATAAGTTCTTCCCAGAGACACAAGTCTCATTTCTTTTTAGCAGAATGATTTCTAGATATTTTATGGGTCTTTCTTATCTGATTCCTCTGTCCCCTTCTTTGATATCAGAAGAGGATGGTAGTAGATGTTTTTGGAATGATGAAAGAAGAAGACATGGTTTTATAACAGCCTATATTCATCACAACAGGAAAAACCTGGACATGTCTAACACATGTTGTCTACTGATGTTAGTGATACTCTACGGAAGCCTTTGAGAGCCTGCCTTAAGTGTGAACATAGAAGTAATCCTAGGCACAGTGGACCTGCATGCTTTACCCTGCACATCTGTCCCAGTGGCTTGCTGAACTGGGGCCATAGTACTTTCAGCTGCTCACATGCTGAGCTGAAAACACTAGCCACCTCAGACTTTTTTTTCCCTGTGTCTCTTAACAGAAAAAAAGAAGCATTTAAATTAAGGAGTAGGCACATAAAGTAAGGAGGTGCATGTATTACAGAGGGGGAGCTGAGACAGAGTAAAATCCCGCTGCGCTTGTCCTTTTTGTGGTACATGTGGAGAAGCAATGTTATATCAGAAGAGTGAGGAATAATTAATGCTAGTTTGTAGGGGATAACTAAAGCAATATCCCTGCAGTCTCAAATTGCACAGAAAACCAACTGTGTAGTTTGGAGGTAAATAAATGTCTTCCTATGCTCTTCTCAAAGAATAGAGCAGTTTTGACAACTTTTCTTCACTTTCAAATGTCACTAATTATTTAGGTGGAGGGAATGTTTGGTTTCTATTGACCAAGAAAGGCTGTTTTTCAAATCTCGGATGCTGGATGCATTGTAAAAATCTGAATCTCATTTTATAATACATCAAAACATCCCTTCCAGAACATTGCTTCTCATATTTGTGAGGAGCTGTGCATCACATACATAATAACAGTATTTTCTGAATATCTCAGGTGGAATTGTATATCACAATTTCTGTTCCCAAAATTAATTTATAGGTCTGTTAGTTGTACGTGTTTGAATGCTTCACTTGCATGGCAAAGACTTTTTTCTGATGACTACCTTCTTATATTTTGTCTCAGTCAAAGCCTTTCCTCTCAAAACCAACTGTGAACCATCAAAAATGTTAATGAGGAAGTCAGAAGTATTAAACTTAAATCAGTGTTTCATAAAAGAAAAGAAAGATTAATAATTTATGACAGTCTCTAAATTAACAAGGAGGAAGTGGACAGTGTAACCATACTGTACCTTATGGATGCCCTTTTCCCTTTAATTTTTTTTTTCCAGATTCATAGTGTTTTCACTCAAGTTTCAAAATTCAGCATTACCAGTTGCCATCATTACATACAGCCTCATGTGCCCAGAGCAAGACACTAAGGCTCATAGCAGCAGCTTTGAGGATGAAGAGAATTTGTGTCAGACTATACTAGATAATTGGACCCCTATACAATGCAGATCAAACCCAGCCATTTGGAAACTATTACTGTTTTAACCAGGAGTCTTGGTGTCGAGGAGGGATGGAGGTGATTACTAAGTACCAAATCCAAATATGGTTTTACTTTCCTAATGAGAAAAGTAGGGAAGAACATTGTCAGATGACAATTTTCTCTGTGTGTGAGTCTGTTCTTAACCCACTAACTTGTACAGCTCTACCTATACCTCCATACTTTCTCTAGTCTTCAAGAGAGGTGCAGGAGTCTGGGAAGGAAAATACTATGACAGTGATCTCAGAATCATCCTGATTCTTCTTTTTTGTTACCTCATCCATTCATCTATGAAGGAGCAGCAATGTGGGAAATTATAATTATACAGTCAACACATTATGTCAGTACAGCTTTTCATTTGTTGTTTAAAAATACATTCCGATATCTGGCATTTTCTTATTAGTTGAAAAAGACATCGGTGCTATTGAGTATAACATATACTAGTCGAAATTAAGACTTCTTTCATATAATACTGTTACTGTACTGACAATAACATGTCATTCCTGATTGATTGACAACATACAGTGACAGCACATTATAGTTCCTTCACCTAAGGGGAGCATAGATTGCCTAGTGCCACCTTGGAATATTTTGCCAAGTGATACAGATACAATTATAATGACTTAGGAGGAAAGGAAGTATTCTGCTTTGTTCAAAAACATTATGGACCAGATATTTGTTCTTCAAGAGGAAGATATGAATGGCTCACATTTTGGGGAGCCAGCCACATTCCCACTTTCTGAAACAGTTTCAGTGGTGACTGGCTGTCTGCACCAAGAAGACAACGTTAGGTAAAAAAAGCAGGCAGGATGACAGCCTCCTCTGCTAGTTTTCTGCTCTTCAAGGACACGTACTTGGAAACTCTGAGGCAGGGAGCCAGTTTTCCATTTCAGCTTTATGTGCTGCTCAGTCAGTGCACATACAGTTTTTAAATGCAGGTCTCCACCTTGTCTGAAGGGCAGTAATTAAGCGGGGTTTTGGCTGCCCCAGGCAGCCAGATAATAGGAACTTTCCCATCTTGATGAGCAGTCCCAGAGGATCTGTACTTTTGGTACCTCCTAACTCGACTGCTGCAATGCACTTGATATGGAGCAACCTTGAAAACTGCTCAGAAATGCAAGGTCCTGTGGCAGGTGGTGATCCACTTGCTAAGCCATGTGCCACATGCAGGGGATTTCTGGCTCTTTTAGGTCTGAGTTATCCAAGTGACTACCTGCATCCTTTGTCCCAGCAGCAGCAACTGGTTAAGGATGCTCCTAACAGTCTTCAGGTTTGGCTTTGGAGGAGGTGGTAAGTGGAAGAGAAAGCTCATCTCTGTTGAGAGCTGTTTTTGGGCTGGTCCAGAGCATGTTGTATAAGGATCGTTGCATCATTGGCTCAGCATAGTTCAATAATTTCATTGTTAAGGTAATGTATTAACTTTAGCTTTCTGGAAGCAAGTTGTTTGGCAACTGTACATTCACAAGGAGCAATTATTTTCTGTGTTGATTTTTCTTATTTTTAATTAAGTTAAATTGTGTTAATTAACATGGAGATTATGAGGTTATACTAATTTCAAAGTGTACAGATATATGCAAAATAAAATTTATAGTGCAAAAACTAATGGAGAGCACAGCCAGAAAAAAAGGGCCAGCCAATTTTGAGGATGCACTGTCAAAAAGGGGATTTGTTGATCTATAAGACTTATATTAGTTTAACTTTGTAATGCATAGGGATCTTGCCTAAACATCTTAAGTTAAAAAGAATGGTAAAATAGTAATTTTAAGAATTAATTCTTCCTCAGCATACTGAATTCAACATCTGTTGTTAAACAGAACTTCATTTTTAGCAAGGTCTTCATCCCTCTCATGCTTGTGGTCTGACATTCATAGTAGGGTAAGGAGAAGAAAGAGATGTCAATAATATTTAATAACTTATTAAATAAGTTAAAAATCTAACTCATTTTCCATGAATAAAAAAACCCCTAGCATATAAGTAGTCAGAAGTTTGTCAGTGATTCCAGAGTTACACGTCTGCACTGCTGATATTTAAGCATTTTCAACAGAAATTTTAATGAATTTGGAGATGCTACTGACGTTGTCAGTCCTGATATTTATTAAGTGAAACATTTGTAAAAACCTGTTTCACTGAAGACTACATATTTCACAGAAATTTTTGTCCAATAATTTCAGTGAGCAGCTTGAATTCTGTATTAAAACAAAGGGAAGGAACCTGAATTTTTCAAGGGACAGAGAGACAGCAAAGATTTAGTTCAGTTCATTACCCAGATTCATTTAGTTAATCTGGTTTCTTATCTGGGCTTTTTTTTTTACTTTTTTTTTTTAATAATAAAAAATGTCCAATTGCTTTCACTTCACAGTTTGAACCCTCAAGATTTATTCACAAAGCACAAGAGATGTTTTCCACATGGATTTGCTTGAGGGATTATAGGAGGAAAAATGGTACTTTACTCCAATTAAGCCAAGCAGAACTGAAGATAAAGGACTTCTGAATATCTGACTTAGTGCCTCATACTTTTTAGGAGTTCTTCTCAACAGACTGGAGAGAGAAAAAGAAACTTTGCAGAGTATAAATGTAAGACTTTGTAAAACTAAGTGAGTGAAACAGAGGTCTAAAAGTGCATAACTCAGTTGGACTTTTACATGATGTGGAAGCTCATGGATCTTTTTTTCTAAAGGGCTCATATGGCAGGCATTACAGTTTCAAAACAAAAATTTCAGACTGATTTTTGCATATTTGCAATCAAGTTCTATTTAACTTTTTCTTTTTTAAGTCTCTAATAGATCCAGTAAGTGTGATAATAAGTGTGTAGAACAGTTTTGCAAGGTAACTTTTTGATACTTTAGGACTTTCTATTGTAGAATAGAATCATAGAATCATTTAAGTTTGAAAAGACCTTTAAGATGAGTCCAACTGTTAACCCAGCACTGCCAAGTCCACGACTAAACCATGTGCCGAAGTACCACATGGACACTGTTAAATACCACCAGGGATGTGACTTAACCACTTCCCAGGGCAGTGTGTTTCAATGTTTGACAAACCTTCCAATGAAATATTTTTCATAATATCCAAACAAAGCCTCCCCTGGTCGAACTTGAGGCCATTTCTTCTTATCATATAGCTCGTTACCTGGGAGAAGAGGTCAACATCCACCTCACTGCAGCCTCCTTTCGGGTGATTGTAGAGAGTGATAAGGTCCCCATTGACCTGCCTTTTCTCCAACCTAAACAACCCCAGCTCCCTCAGCTGTTCCTCATAGGACTTGTTGACAAAATCCCTAATTCATTTATTTCTCCCCGTCCCTTTCGACAAATAACTACAGAAAAGAAAGCAATACTAGAAATTCTTAGAAACATCTATTAAATAGTTTGTGTTTGGTTTTTTGTTTGTTTGTTTTTGGTTTTGTTTTTGTTTTGTTTGTTTGTTTGTTTGTTTTTTTAAGAGAGGGCTTCTGTATCAAAAGTTTCTACACAAAACTGGAAGATCGAGGGAAGTCCAAGAGCTAGTGAAATGTGATTTGGATTTCCATTGTAAACCCTTTCAAGTACTCTGTGTTTGGTTAGGGTCTGTGATAACAATGTGTCAGGTTGTGTGTCCAGTCTCTGCAGACAATGAACAGCAGTACTGCTGACCACCTCCTCTGGTACTTGCTAGATAAGTAGAGAAAAAGCAAAGCAGATGTTCCTATAAACCTCTTGGATAACTTTTCCCCGTTGCTATGAATACTGATAGTAAATTACCATTTTTTCCTACATTTAAAGGCATATCGTGCTAGACTTGGCTCTGTGCTGAATTCAGTGCAGGGAAGTCCTGCAGCAGCACCTATGCAGGTCTTACTAAAGCCAAGGAAGCTACAGAGCAACACCAGGCCCCTGAGCTTCCTCTGTTGTCTGCTGCATCCCTTGTGCTGCCTTTGCTCTGGCCTCCCATGCACAAGAGCCCCTACCTGCTTTCAGGCAGACCTGGGCTCTGCCAAGTGCTCAGGCAGAAAGCCTATGTGCCAATGAAAGGCACAGAAGCTTGTCTTGTTGATCTGAAGACATAATAGTTTCTGAAAATTAAAATAGTGATACTCAAAGGGCCATCTCTCTCTTGTAATGGATTTTAAAAAAAGAAATTAATAGAAAAACCTAGAGGAATGATCCAAAGTCCCCTTGCTGCAGATTAACTCTGTAAGTGCGTTATCACATTGCATTTTCTTTCCTTTTAGAGGGGCTATGCTAAGGTATATAGGTTTATCAAATTACAGAAGTGCAGGTAAAGAAATCAAATTCAAAGGCAAAATGAAGTAGCCATTCCCTGCAGTAAATTCCTCTTACAAAAAGATAATATTTCATTGAAAGATGATATAACAGTAAATTTAAAGATCCCCATTTCTATAGGAAATAGACTGGACCATTGAATTTGATTTATTTTTAAGCAGCACATTTCATGTAAAGTTTCCAAAAACAAGTGAAGAAGGAGCTATTTACATCCTAGTCGGTGCAGGAAGAGATCAGGGAAAAATATTAATGCAGCTGATCACAAGTTTTATGAATCAGACCTTAAATTGTCTGGAAATATATGAGACTGGCAAAAGGTAACAGGCTTGTTACCCCAAAGTGAGACCTCTTAGTTTGACAACATAACATAGTCTATAGCTTGGCAGCTCCCTCACAAAGTGCTTACATATTTGAAGTATCCAAAGTGGAATAAATTGGTAGTAAGTAGCTCTAAGACTCCACCTAAGCATTTAGAGTAGAGCTATGGAAAATACCCACTGAATCTGGAGGTCCAGGATCAGGCCCTTATTGAGTAAAAGATAGCATGACTCGGTAACACAAGACAAGGTTGATTATTTTCCTCTGGAAAGAAAAATAAAAATCAGTAACCTATGTACTAGAAAGTAAGTAAAAAAACCCACAATGCATTCAAGCACTGATGCTAAAACCTAAATATATAGTATTGCCTAAAGCCAACAAGCGCCTTTGGTGGCGATGTAAGAAGACACTACCAGCAAAAGCAGATCGGTGACCGGTCTGAGAGGTAGGTCTATTCGTCTGTAACCCGAGAACTCCGATAGCATCTCCGCTAACAGCTCAAACTACTTTCCGTGCTCAGCACCGGAGCTGACAGCCCTCAATCAACGCAGGGACTGTGCCACCTCCTGGCCGCCACACAGACGGCAGCTCCGGCTGTCCGCATACTGGGCAGCTGATGCAAAATTTGCTTTCTAGGCATGAAAACGCTGGCCACAAGTGCGATGCTCTTTACTTTTTCCTTTTCATAAATACCCTTTATTGACTGCTTCCAACTTCCAACTACATCACGGTGTCTTTCAACACCGTGATGTAGAGGACAGTACAATGTAAGGCATTCTATTTCGTGGGAGGGACAAAGGAATGAGATATTTTTTCTCTGTTGAGAAAGTGTACTGAGCTGAGCATTGGCCCAACATCTGTTTCTTATATTCAAGCCAACTAAACTGGAAGAATTTGCTATGACTCTGAATAACATGACAATCCTGCTCCACTAATCCCCAAATAAAAGTTAAATATACAATTCTCCACAAATTTCAAGTGGAGTAAATTCAGTTTTAGCTTCCTCTCCTCAAATTCCAAGTTGGCTATATTCCATTCTAGCTGCCTAATTTTCCATAGCTATTCTTTAAGTCAGCTAATAAGTATTGTTTGATAGAAACAACAGGGAAGAACAGATGCTGTGTTTTTTTCCTAGAAATAAATGCATTTTTTCTTGCCAAGTCAAATTACTTAAAAAAATTACATCAGTTTGAATTATTTGTTCTGAAAAGTAATGCTAAGACACAATAGGCTCTGGTACAGATTTTGTTCCCAAAGCAGAAATTCTAAGGCTGAATTGTTTAGAAAATGTCTTACGGACAAATACTCCTTCTTCTGATATTGGTTGGGAGAATTATATGCAAGAGAGATTCTTTGTGCACCATTTCAAATAGGAGCCAGACTAGACCTAACTTTTCTTTCTCTTGAGTTCCTTTTTTTTTATGCTGCTAGGCTCCTCAAATTCTACCTATTATTATGCTTGTATTAACCAGTGAGTTTAAAAAAGTTCTTCTGTAGGTCTTGATCACCTTTCTTTGCTTTCATTGTTGTTTTTTGAGACATTAGGATCCCCTAGGGAAACATGGTACCTGTGCATGTTACCACTAATTGACTTCCACATCACTGTCTAGTACTGCTGCCTACTCTTATGCATAAGGACTGCATGCACGGATTGTTATTAACTCTCCTCCTAGCCTACGCAGGCAGGAGATCTAAATAAAACTCAACTATTTAAATCCACTTGGGTAATTTGGATTGCATACTCTCAATGTAAGTTCCCAAAACACATCTTTGCAATACTTATTTCCCATTTATTTACCATCCTACTTCTTTGGACCTTAATGATATAAGTCAAACCATTGGTCTGATTTGTACAGTCCTAAAATGTAGACATTGTTTTCAATTATTTTTCACATTATAGTCTCTGATTATTTATTTTTTATGCTTAGTTATGCTAATTAGGTTAAAAGCAGTTGTTAGTAGTGGTTTTATTTCATAGTGTTTGAAATTTATTTTATATAGGCTGTGACAATATGTTTATAAATTAACGAGGCATATTACAAAAGGTCTAACCGGTGGAGAATGAAACAATACTAGTAGGTATTTTTTAAATTTCTTTTTCAGGGGGAAAAAAATCCTGTAAGTACAGAATGGAATTTGCATAACTAGTAATTACTGAGTTATTTGAGCAGAGTAGCAAACTAAATACTGAAAAGATGTTTAAATAACACATTTATCCCTTTCATTAGAGTCTGAAAATTGTTCTCACTGAATCACATAGACGTGAATGACTCTTTCAGAAATTGTTCCAGAAAATATATCAATGAAAAAATAATTCTAGTTCTTATCAAAATGTAGGTGATACTTGCACACAAAAAGATAATTTTAATCCTGTAGTGAAGATACTAAATTGTAAATAGTTTGATAACAGAGACAGTTACATGTGGCAATTCAGTGTTACAAAATTTTGGTGTGTCTTTAGGTTTTTAATGGATTTTAATGTCTTTAGTCAAGGTAGAGAGGTTTGCTGAGATAACTTGATTGCTGCACAGGTGTATGCAATTCTAAATTTTATTTAGAGCTCAGCCTTGCGTTAATGCAAAACCAGGTCACTTGAAGATATGCATAGAATTTGCTTGAAACAAGAGCCTGTCTCTAAGGTCATTTAAGATGAGGAATCATAATGGAAGTCAAAACTTTCGAGCAAAATACACTTCTGTTACGATTTTGAATACAGAATCAGGCTTTGCAGACTTGCTTTGTTTCCAGTTACCTGAGACCCGACAAAAGCTTGAGAGGTCTGTAGTTATCATAAACTCATCAGTATCATGGATCATAATGTACCCCTTTATAAGACACATAATCAGAATGAAATGCAAAGAATTAAAAGATGAAGATAGGGATAAAATGTGTCAATTCTGCTCACAAAGTAAATAATTAGATCAGATGTGTTCATTTAACCTCACATTCTTTAATCTGCATCTTAAAAACAGCAGTGAAATCCTGGTGTCACAAAATGAATAGAGTAAAATATAGTAAATGAAATTTTTGCAATGATTTAGTTTCTACTGTCCCCAGATTTCAGAATCTCAGACATTGTGTGCCTCAGGGTGGTGCCGGTAGCTACAACTTTCACTTCCATTGGTACATCTCTCCTTGTACATGGGATTGGCTTTTTTCTCTATACATGCTTTGAAGTCCAAGTGTCCCTGAATGAAACTTCAAAGCCTTACTATGCCAAGAGAGTTAGGTCTGGGGTGCATGGATACTGGAACTGATGGAAGACTACCCAGTGACGTTCATGATGCTGGGAGAAGGCCTTCATCAACCGGCCTAAAGAAAAGCTGCAGGATGCATCTTCAAACATCCTGCAGGGCTTCTCTTAAGGTAAAGGACAAAATTTTTCAGGAGGCAAAGGGGCAATCAACTCATGAATCTTGGGTCACTGTGAATACCACTGGAGGTGACAAAAGAACTCAGTTCTCTAGGTGAAGTCAGTCTTGTATTTGTTAAATACACAGTGGAAAACAAATATAAAATTCCCAGCATGACAAAATACTTCATCGTGAGTTTTACATCAGAACAGGGTGCAATGTTATACAAAACTAAAACATGCCTACATGGATTATCTTTGTTTTATCTCATTTTTGTTTCTTAAAACTGGAACAGTTCACTTTTTTTTCCCCACATTAAAGAAAAAAAATACTCTGTGATGAGTGTTAGATTTCCAGGTGATCCATGACATTTGACAAAGCACATAAGGAAAGGCCAGAAAGCAGGCAGGGATTAATGACACTTTTGCCAAATGATGAATTCTGCGGGCCTGGAAACCTGGCATTTTGCATTCTGTCAAGATCAGAGCCGTTTTTAAGCTGTTTAAGTTGTGATTATTTTCTCACATCTGTTTCCTTGAAAACTAATTGTAGATCTGAAGTTGCCTTTTTTAAATAATTCATAAAAACATAAATCCAAAGGAAAGTGGCAAAGGTATACAGAAACCCAGTCAAGTACAAAGAAAAGGGTCAAGTCAGCTGTAGTTATCTGTGCACTTCTCCTACTCCTGAAGTACTTAATTAGGCCCGTCTGACTGTTTGGCCCTGGGTTGATTTTTTCTTTCAAGAGAGCTGTTGACCTGATGGTATATTAAAACACACTCAGCTGTAGCTTCAAAATGGTTTCAGAAAACATTTGTAAATGCTGCTGTTTTGGCAATAGGGAAAAAAATGTAGGCTAGCTAGTGAAACTCATGCATTTATAATTTTTTTTTCATGTTACTGAATAGCCTTTTAGCTCTACCAATTACACAGATCAGCTAGACAACATCATTTAATGTAGGCAACAAAATGCCCAGAAGATCCTTATCTATGAAAACAAGAGCTTCCCCAAGTTTTGCAGGGTCTCCCAACTAGGCAATTAATTGAACTAATTCAAACAAGCCTGTATAAAGTTTATAGCTTCTGGAATTATTGCTGAGCTTAGAGAAGCATTTTAAAGATTACATCCTCAAAACTTTTAGATCAATTATTTTACAGTAGGAGTAGATCTCTTGTTTTAAAATGCCTCTTTGTGCTGATCCATCATTTTTCCTAATATAGGCTATTTTTGCAGAACTAATTAGTAACTTATGCCCTGGAGAAAATTCTGTCTGTTGATTTGTCCTCTTCTTAGAAAGAGAATTTTTATACTTTTATTCATAGGAAGAAACTCATCTTCTGTGAAGACAGAAGGAAGGAAGAAGATATTAGAAAGAACAATTAAAAGGAGAGAAAAAAAACCCCAAAACTAAAAAACAACCAGGACTCAACAGAGCTGCAGCCACAGCTGTTTTGAGAGGGAAAAGGGCTTTTATCTTTTTCTTATTGGCTAGTCCAAGGCTTTCCCACTAAGAGCTGTTCAAATGAGCAATCCTATGATTAGTAGCGCTGCCCTCCCTCCTCTTAATAATTTGGATGTGACTTCTCCCCCTCAGCATGGTACCAAGCAGGCTCCCGTTTTATACTTTGTTGTTGAAAGGGAGGCTGTCAGGGTTGACATTCTGAAATATCCATCTGGCTCCTTAAATGCTATCATGTCTCTTTTGTTTTCCCAAGTCTCCGATGAGAAGATGTTTGTCACTTAATTGCTGCTGAGGATCACAGATGATGGTTTATAGGTTTAGGCAAATTGCAGGCAGCACTTTGTTAACAAACGGTAGAGCACAATGGTACTTCATAATTATCCTATAGAGCTCAATTGGCCCTTAACGGCACCTGCATGTACAGCATCAGGGAGCCTTGTTTCAACACAAAAGCTCCTTCTTGTTAATTAACCTGTGTGCACTTGTTACAAATGAAACCTATTTGTTTCCACTTAATATATTTGCAGCTAGTTTAAATATTCATTTATTATTATGCTTGTTAAGTGAGGAGTGGAGAAGAATAGTTTGGATCACTTTCATTAGTATGCATTGAGCTTAAAAGAGGTAGCAAATAGACCAATATGTCAAGTGTATTCCTTTGTGCTTTCCTTCTTCCTGCTCTGTAGGCCCCCAAATTAGGCTAACAAAGATGTATATCCATTGCTGATTGAAATAATACAAAAGGAATGAGAAGTATAGGAGCCTCTGATAAAAAAATCAACAATTTCTCTGAAAGGAGCTTTGTGCCAAATGACAAATACAACTCATTCTAGCTGAAAAATGCCTTTTATTGCAAATTTAAAATGTGTATGTACACATGCAGGTTTTATTTGTATGTAAAAAGCTGTGAAATAGAAATGAATCCAGTGTATTTACCTGTTATGCCTTTAGTCATGCTGTTCTAGCACAGACACCCTTTAATCTTTAACCAAAGAGTTCATTTCTATTTTATCCTTATAAGCACAGCAACCTTTCCTTTTTAGCTGATAGAAATTATATAGAAATTGATATAAATTGTTGTGTGTTTATTAGAGACTCTAAGTACATACAAAGAACCATTAATTCAACTGCATAAAGAGATTAATAAACAGTGCTTTTTGTTGTTGCCTTCCATTTTTATAAAGAATATGTCTAATGCTTTTATTCCTGATACTGGGAAAACAAAATCTCTCTCAAATATTGATTTTCATTATTTGTTTCTTTTTGAGTAGCTTTGTGGTCTGAAAATTTTCAATTACTTTGTTTTTTAATGTAAGTAGTCACAGAAATAGTATAGATTGCAAAAGAGGCACAGCTGACCAGTTGGTAAAAGCTCATTTACTCCTTCTTTTTGCTTGACTTTTTGAAGTTATTTCTAAAGAATATCACTGCAAGGGAATCTTATCCAACCCAGAAGAGTTCCTTCCGAAGGGAAGCACAAAGGACAGTCGACATTTCTGGGTTAGCCAATGTGTGTCCTGAATAATCCTATTTCCTTCTATGTGATTTAGATTCTACGTAATGTCAGCAGCATTGACAGTAGAATCTAGTCCAGAGAACTTCCTCCTTTGCACCTTGGTATTAGCAGATAAACGTATTAAACTAGATGAAGGATGAAGGAACAAAATTTTGGCTGCAGATGAGCTCTTGTAAGAGCATACTGAAAAATGCCAAACATACGCTTACGTATTTACATAAGATGCATTCCAACAGCTGCTGATCAATTGCTGTGATACTTCTGTTTAAAATTGGTCCAATCATGCATTTTAGAATAGGTTAGCATTGCCTCCTACGCAGACTAATATATCTAAATTTTTTCAGTTCATCATTCTGGCAATTTTATTTAGAATTTCAACTTACCAAGGGGAATTAATAACACAGAAAATTGTGAATTACTTGTATGATGTACACTTAGATGAGATATAAGTCAGTATTGCTCAATATTGCAACAATTAAGTGGGGAAAGGAAAACTATACATTAAGTTGTGTGTGTGTGTGCATGTATTTGTGCATAGTCATTTTATATGTATATATGTTTTTCATTTTTTTAGAAGGGAATTCATTGTTTATATGACAGGTTGAGGATCAAAGTGGTATAAATATTTTCTAATCACAGAAGTGTGATGGATTAGTAGCAGAGGAAGCTTCATCATCTCATCATTCTGAAAAACATTCCTTTTTCCATAGTGAGAATACCTTTGAGAATCATATGTTACTATTCTCTTCTTTTAATCATGGTTTCAGTGCTGAGGCTTCCCATATGGAAGTTTAGAAAAGGCTCCTGTGATGCATATGTATCTTCTAGGCTATAGATGGCACTAAGTCAGCAGCCACTTTTGGTTATTACTAGTTTGCAGTGGATTTCGATAGTTATTTAGAAGTGAAAGTGCTTGTCAGGTCAATGAGCGTTCAAAGCCCTAATGAACTCTCATTAAAACATCTTTCCTCTTCCAGGGCCCCAAAATCATTTCAAGTCTCCAGCATGAGTTCTTCAGTTATTTCCAAAGCAGGTGGGAAACCACGCCATTATTTTTGCTGCTTTTGTGTTTTTGTGACACTCTCATGCCTCCTGGCAATTTGTGCAATTACAAATGCAAAAAAGATGCTGCTGCAACCAGCATGGATGGCATCTGATTCTCTCAGGTCCACAAGAGAATCTGAGAGAAGCAAGAGAGCACAACTTTCAGCTGTTAAAAGTATGCCTATCACTATTGTAGCAAACTGTATTTTAGACCCTTTTCATGCATCCAGCTAGTGAGAGGTTTTACAGCCCCTTGTTAGATATACTTTTGCACAGTCCCTAAGATTAGATCACTGGGCTACAGCCCTCTATTTTTCACCTGTGAAAAAGTAGCAAATCCAGCCATATTTGGTGCCTGCAAGGTCGCTTCTTCAAAACAGGACATTATTTATTCATTGCAGAGTACAGCATTCTGAGAAGAGGGATAAAACAGTGGAAGACCTATTTCTGATTCTTGCTTATTCCTGTGAGTTTTATTAACTTTTTTTTCAGAGTGGACACCCCTTTTTATATCCTGGGATATACAGGCACTTGCAGTTTCCCTTACTTTCACTGTCTCCCTGCAACATTTTCTTATAACTAAACACTCCCCGCACCGCCCTTCTTTAGTCAGGGATTTATTTATTTTCTAAACAACTTTGTTTTCTTTTTCTCAGAGGCTTTGGTTGGGGAAAATACACCTGTTAGCCTGGCTGAAGACAAACAAGTACCTGCCTTGCAGTTAATAGCTCCCTGCCTTCTTGTCACTTGACTTTTCTCTGGAGATAGCTCATCTCTATTGTTGTTTTGTTTCTAGCTTGGTTTTACCCTAGTAGCCTCTGATTTACCTGTCTGTAGCCAGGTGGAATAATATCAAGTTAGAAAATGTAGGTACATACTACATTCAGAGAAAATAACATTTCTATCTCCCTCATTAGCCTCAGAGGAGTTTATGACTCAGAAGATTAAAGAAGTGGAAAGCACTTACAATAAAGACTGTGTTCCAAAAGGTGATTGTAAGGCAGGATTTCTGTTAAGATGAGGACCTGCTATCCCCCACGTAGCTCACCAACGTGTGTTCCACTACTAACGTGGCTGGTGGGTCTTATTCTTCATCTCTCTCTTGCTTCAGATTCTGCACTCCTAGACCCCTCCTCAAATGTCCACACCAAGTTGTTTTCTACAGTGGTGAGTAGTATTTTGCTCACCTTAATGTTTTTGTTTTATACCTTCAGCACATGAAGCTGTTTACATCATGGTCGCTATTATAATCAGTGATAAAACTAGGTATCTATCAGTCTAGGTATCTATTCTGCCACAGCCAATCCCACCATGTCTAAACTCTCATCTATATGGTCCCTCTGTCCATCAGCCTTGCTGTCTCATTAGGAATGATATATACTTCACCGTGCCTGTTTTAAGCATTTTGCAGCCTGTAAGGGCTGCCCAGTTGACACTGACCAAGGAGGAATCTCATGACAGGTGGCGATGCTAAGGCAGTGTGAGCCATTGAGAGGCTGGGAGAGTGCTGAAATGCTGCATATCTTGTTATGTGCCAGCTTTTTTATGACATGCACAGCCCCTACTCGCTACTGTATGTGCTCAGGAATTATGTCTCTACTGTAACAGCACACCACCATCACTGAACTGTGCAGTCACTAAAGTTAGAATTTACCTGGACAGTGGAAAGTGTGCTCCATCTTCTTGCAGAACTTTTTGGCATCACTAGCCACTGGGTGGGTATAGTGGTTTGAACCTTGTTTTCCCCCCAGAGGCTAAGAAAAGTGGTAACCCCCAGGGGTGGAAACCCCTGGAAGTTTTGAAGTTCTGTCCAATGAGCGCTCCTGCAGAAATGTAAACATATCACAAGCACCGGAAGAGAAGAGTTGTAGTTTGAGTAGTTGAAGAAGTAGCCATGTTGTAGAGCCACGAGGAAGGGGCTCTGAGCCCCTCCGGGGCCTCTGGGCCCCCCCAGCCCCAGTTGGGGGCTACAGAGACTTGGAACAGCGTTAAGCTGGACTATGTGTCTGTAGCTGTGAGCTGGGAGATGTTTTCCATCATGAGTGAGCAGAGACAGAGCAGAAGCGGCGGCAGCGTCCAGAGGTTTGGACATACAGCAGCGGAGAGAGAGAGAGAGAGATAAGAAGCTCGGTCGTCCTGAGAGCTGAGCCAGGACAATGTGGGAGGTTGGCCTTGGGGGTCCCTCCCTTGCTGCAAGCTACAAAGAAGCTCGCAGCCTGAGGCAGGGCACAGAGGCCTGCAAGGAGCTTGAATCTCCTGGAGATACCAGACCGTCACGAAGACCCCCTGCGTCTTCGTGATATGACCGTGGTGGAACGCCCTTTGTCTGGGGTAACGAAGCCCACGGAAGACCCCTCGGTTGGTTGGTGACAGGGCCGAGGGATCTTGGATACCTCCCTCGTGAGTGCTGACAGAGATCCAGCAACAGCTGCATGCATGAGAGAGAGAGATAGACTGCTTCTGCTACTCTGAAGAAGCTGCTGCCCTGAGAGACTGGAAGGGATCTGTCCTTCTTTCCCTCCTGGACTTTTATTTGGAGGGGAGAAGAGATCTGATCCATTGTAAATACTATATGTCGTGGTAGAGATAGTAGTGATCGTGTGTATAATGTGTTATAGTATTTATTTGTACAGTCATTGTAATATATTCCCTTTCCCGCATTCTGAGTCTAGTTGTGTTTTGTCTGGAAAAACCCATCTCACATTAAGTTGAGATGTGGGAGGGGGGATGGAGCTAGGGAATTATGATTTTGGGACTATCTCAAACCATGACGTGGGAAAAGAACCCCTTAGTTTTCTTCTGCCTATCCAATGAACATAAACACAATCCTATTAAAATTGACATCTCTCTCTGCTCCAGATGGATCCCTGAAGAAAAATGCTTTCTTCACTACCCTACTGTAGTATAGGTCTTGGTTCTTAAAATCTCTCTATATATTCTGTTGATATGGGGCTGCCCATATCAACACAATATATACAGATAAAAGTGAGTGCTTCCACAGCTGAATTCACTGCTGGTGAGCTTTCTCCTAGTAGAGGATAAATTTTGGAAATGTGGAATTCAGATATATAAGAGCCAACATCAGCCTGAACTCACAACTTTGAAATTATCTTTCCAGACTCAGAAAACTGCGTTATATCCTTTTCAAAAAAAATCAGTATTTCTTGCAAAATGTCTTCACAGTGCAGCTTTCCTGTTTAGTGGCTAGGAGACCACTTTAAAGAAGACTTGGATTTAATTCGCCTTTCATTGGCTGAGGTCCAAACCCACTGTTCCCATCTCTCAAGGGATGTCCTAAACAATGAGGAACCATCTGTTCTGGGCAAGGTGGGGGGAAGTTGCTCCACTTCCCATACTGGTGTCCTCCCACTACACTGGAAGAAGATGTCATGACTAATTGGGCTCAGTAGTTAAATCACTCACCTGAGAATGGGGGAGATTCTGATTCTTACTCCTGGTTCAAAGGCTGCTTCTGCAGTAAGTAAGATGCACTTCATGTGAATTGGTTTTCACACCTTTAGGTACATTAAGAGCACAATGAACTATGGGTGAACACCCACAGATTCATATTAATACATGCAACTGCATGTATGTGTGTGTATGTATGTATGCATAAGAAATGAACACCTTTAAATTCTTTCACTTTACATAGAAAATAATCCAAATAAAAAAATCCTAGTAAAAAAATCCTTTGTTTTTTTAAGAAATCGTGTTTGCACAGAAAAAAAAAGACTCAGAAAATAAAATGTCAGGTTTGATTACTAACAACGGAAAAAAGGTTTGGTTTTTCAATTGACAAGATAAAAAAGGACTGAAATATTTTGCAAAAAAGTAAATAAAATTATAATTTTTTTAGGGAAAAATTGTGTATGGTTGCAAACTATATTTTTGTTAGAAGTGGCACTACTTATTCAAGGTAATGTCAGGAAATTAACTGGGTTGTATCTTACGGGAACATAGGAAATGTGACATGCTAAGAGCTGGGACACATTTTTCTCTGCAAGAGACAACTGCTGAGTTGATATTTTGCCAACAAAGTTTCATAGATAAAACACTGGGAGCTGAACAGAATAGGTTTTAAGCTCTGGTATGTGACTCACTGTTACATAATTTGGTAATTGCCCCCCAAAAATACACTAGAATTGAAATCCTTTTGAAAGAATTCTGAAATAATGATATGTATTATAACTGTAGGAAATAGTTCTAATTTTTCTAGTATCTCTTGGTGATCACATCCCTCATTTCTGTGTGTTAATCTAACATAATGAGGTTTTGTTAACCCTTTGGACAGCTGAGCGCCGGAGTTTTTAGGTGTCAGCTTGGACTGTCACATGGTTGACTTAGCACCAGTGAGCACTTCACAACCACAGATTCATTTTCCTCAATTTGTTAAGTGGCTAATTATAAAGGTTCGCAAAAGGATTGACATGAGGGAAGGAGACAGCCACACTTCTGTCAGCAGCCCCATGAGACCTGTACAAGTGTCGCTTGTAAAACACAGCACAAATTAAACAATGGCTATAATAAGATCTAGAGCTGGTGGATAATGAAAGAAAACTTCCTGTGTAGGTGCAAAAGAGGCACTAAATGGGTTGGTTTTATGTTTGACAACAGGGTCCTTATGTAACTCTTTATGAATTCTGAGTGTGCCTCTGAGGTAATATTCTTGAACTAGACTAGATGGTAACAAGCTAAATAAAATTACTACTATTTATTTTGTGTCCGTGACTGATTTCCAATATCATTTCCATACTGTAGTATATCAATAAGATTTTTAAAGCAGAGTGTGGTGCATGCACTCTTTCCCAAATAAGTAGATATTTAGGAATTTACTAGTAGATATAACTGCAAAATGACCAGTGTTTTGTTTTAAGAATGAATGCAATCAATGTGATAACAAATCATTTGCTCTATCTACAGTCATCAACAATATATTACAAATATCTGAATTTAAGCTAAAAAATAAATTTAAGCAGTAGCCTTTTCCTTGAATCCAAGATTTATATACAGCAAATTGGACTTTATTTTGTTGGTTTAAGTATTTAATGAAATTGAATGAAAGTATTTTTGGTGCATGTGCTGTTTCTCCCTTTCACTATAATACAGCTACTCCCTGTGCATAGTGTTTGCATCATTATGTAAGACATTTGCAAATATGTATGGTGTGTTTGCCTATGGGAAAACCCTCTCTTCTAATGTATTCATGAAAGATGAATTAACAGTGCTTTAGGTATGATAGAGAGATTCATAGTATAGTCTATTATAATGCTGATATTAAAAAGCAAGCTCATCAGTTAATAAGAAAAACGTTAATCTTTTACAATCATGGCAATATGTTTTATTTCTGAGAATGTCTTCCCTCTGCCATTGTCTTCTTATTAGTTAAAATTTTAATTTACCATTTGTATTAGGCTGATATCTAGATAACAGTCAGGACACCATTGTGCTGACACTGTACATCCCTATTAGAAAGAGCTTTGTATCTATTTTCTTTTTCTTTTGAGCTTCTTTCTTCCCTTGATCTTTCCCTTTTCTTCGTAGTATAGACCTCAAGCATATCTCCTTCCAGGTGCTGATATGATAGTTTTTCCAGTCTCAATTTAAAAAAAAAAAACAACAAACCCCAAATCAAAAAAAAACCCCACAACAAAAAATGTGAAGCAATTTGCTGCAGGATGTTGCAGCTCCTGATTTTGTCCAGATCCCTGTTTTTCAGGTGACAAAATTTAGATGTTCTCTGGCCACCTGGTCATAAATGTTAGCAACCTGCCTGCAGGAAGCCATACCTCACAGCTACATTTCTCCATTTATGCTTTGCTGGCAGATATACTGCTTTCTTTGGCTCTGTCTATGTTGTTGTATCCTCTGAGTCTCAAAGTTGTAGTCCAAACTACTCAACTATCACCATTTTGATTCCTGTGCCGACCCTAGTCCAGGACAGACCAACTGCTACCTCCAGCAAGGATGCCCAGACACAAGCTCACAAATCCTATGTTCAAACGCAGTCACACAGGCAACCCAGAAGCAGTTAGCTGGAACTGCTTCCCTCTGAAGGAAGAGTAGAAATCCAACTTAGCAGAGCTACCAACCTACAACTCCTTTTGTATGTCATGGAAGCATACACCGGGACAAGGGAAAAGGACTGTGAACAAGGATTTTACTGGGCAAGGACAAATAGAAATCCAAGAGACTGAATCCTTTGTTTGTTCTCAGACATGTAGGGTTCTTATCTATTCTTTTTCTGTATGTATCTCACTGTCTGTTTTTGAAGGCCTGTTGGTACCACTATATCCATTCTTTTTCATACCAGCACTCTAAATTTCACATTCACTTATTTTTAATTTCATGTAATCTGCACCAATTTCCTGCACATAATCCCCTGAGTAATGTACGACAGTCAGTGAGAACATCTTCTGTGAAAGTACCCTGCAGTTAAATACATTTTCTTATTGAAACAGAAAGATTTTGCAGAAACTGTTGGGATTCATGACATTTTTGTCACTAGTAGATTTCAACTCACAGTCTGTAGCTGAGGGGATAACCAGATTCAGGACCTTGTACAGCTGCAGTCAAAGCAAAATGTTTCCTCCCACATGCTTTTGAGGCAGCCTGTGGAAGGACTTAAGGTTTCTCATAGCACACCAGGACATTAGTCAGTGGGTTATTATGCATCCTGGGAACTGTATGAACAGGGTTTGTCATTTCATAAATTTCTGAAACATGGAGAACTTCAACTTTTTTTGACTTAGATCCTGAACACCTTTGTGTTTTTATTTCCTGTTATTTATTTTATGACTCTTGTTTCAGATAAGAAAGTGCATTGTGCTTCATAAGCACATTGGCCCTAAACATACTCATTAAAGAAAATGAAGAAACACATAGCAGAGAGTCATTCTACATTGATTTTTTCATCTTCCTATTGTTCTATTCCTCCCTATCTTCTGCGGTTTCCTGTTGCTCTACTGTCTCAGACACGTCATTCTGTTGTCAATAAATAATGGATAAAAAAGAGAGAAAATCCTTAGAGTTTTCTTTTGGTTCCTCATCCTATTTTCTGAAGGTCATACCCATGTTTTTTCGGACTTGCTTGGTAGACCTTCCTCACATGTCCAAGAAGCATACATTGGTAAAAATGTGAGCAACCTAATGGGTAAGTCTGACTTTTAAGGATGCAGTCATCTTAACTCCTGCTAAGGGATGTTTTAAGCTAAGTTCATCTTTCCCTTAGAAGTCAAGGTCAACATGATATCCCAGCCTGGGTTTAGATACAGCTAACAAAGTTTTTTGTCTTTGTTTGGGTACATGGAAGGTTTTTTCATCTGATCTTTTGACAAATGTTGAAAGGGAGTTTTTGAACTAATGGAATTATTGCCATAACCTAGTGTGGCAATCTTTCTTTGTATGTGGGGCAAGATGGACCTGAGAACAGTAGAATGATAGCAAGCCTTGATTAAAAGCCTACACTAACAAGATTTCCAGACTTATTCTGCAAATTAAAGTAACAATCAGTATCTGTTTTACAGAAAAAGTCACTAACTCTCAGCTTCCTATTTTTCTAGATAGATTAATAACTGAAATCTTTAACAATATGTGTAGTTGGAGAGACATAGATGTAGACTGCATGTAAATAATATGCCTGATTTGTGCAATTAAAATACTTGTCAGAGGAAAGACAATTTTTTTTTGTTGTATAGCAAAACCTATATGATAAAGCTCATGTTTACCTTTAAAAAAACTCTTTAAATATGATTAGGTATATAAACTGAACTCTAGTGGGACTGGATGTTCACTGTACAGAACTGCAGGTGGAAGCACTTGGTATGCCACAGCTATCAAAGGAACACATTCACAATTCCATACACAACCTCACCATCACAGCTTCATGAGCACATCTGATATCTGGAATCAGTGTGATAGCTACCTAACCATTTATAAATGCAGTCACAACATCAACATGCATAATCATTCTAAATGGATACACAAATTTCAAAAACAATTGCAGAACCACTTGTGTACATTGTCCTGAACCTCTATAACATTAGGAATTGGGACTATGAATTTTTTGCCCAAGTGGATTTTCACTATCCTAAGCTACATGGATTCATTTCAGCTTTGTATATACATTCAAAATAAATTGTTGCATTATAAAAAGGTAAAGCGTTCACCATCCAGATTAATAATACCTTCATTAAAAATAAATTCTAAATATTCTCTGAATAGCATTTAAATTTGAAACCATCATTAATAGATTCTGTTTCAGTTTAGAGTCTTTTTTTTTTCATAATGTCTGTCCTATCCATTTTAAATTTTGAGCGTAACAATGTTTCCTCACTATTTGAATCAAGCTATTATTAAGGGATTGAAGTTTTCTGGTGAATGAAGCAGCCCAACTGCTTTTCATGACAAAGTTGGTAATTAGAAGGCCAATTTAATGGTGAATCAGGCAGAAATATTCAAACCATGACAAATGACTTTAATAATACAGCTTGCAATTCTTGAACAGAAATAAATTTCACTTCTGAAACTCTTGTCTTTTTCTGCCTGCCTGGAAGATAAAGCTGTCCAGAAGGTATTTTTTACCCTTTATTCAGTTAAGCTTTTACTAGAACTTAAGCAGGCCAAATAGTTTACAAATGCAAAAACATCATTCAAGTTCTTATGATTTTTTTTTACCTGAAGGTAGGCTGTGTTGAGAATTCTATATAAGTCGAAGATTTATTTTTTTTTACATCCTACTTAACCACTGCAATAGTGTTTCATTGTTTTATCTCTGACTTGAAGCATTAGCAATAGTCTACATTGGCTTCAAAAGTGAAAGCTAATTTCAGTGTTTGTCATAAGTTTGTTAAGGCCACATGCATTCCACAGTTTGAAAAATTTCATTATTCTGTCCATGCTGGGGCTTCGTAATTGGATAGTAAGGATGTTCAAAGACTAATTTAGTGAATTGCACAATATTTTAAATGGAATTATGCAGGTTTATGGGGCCTCAGGGGATTGAGCTAGGGGCCTCTTGAGAAAATCTGTTTATCAGTAAATGATATTAGCAGCTTTCACCTAGGTTTTGTCTTCATTAAATTGCTGCTCTTCCAATTGAGGGTCACATCTGAGGACTGCTTTGATAATTTGTCATTATTGTCTTGTTTATTGGAGCATAAAGTTGATACAGAAAAGGTTGTGCAGTTTATATAAGATGTGCAAAGAAGTTTTGCCTAGCAGTCCTGCCAACCTTATGTCACAGGAGAATATGTCAGGACATGAGAAATTGTAATGTGTCCAGTATTCTAATATATTCTAAATCAGCAGGCCCCTGAATGTTAATGTTCTAATATTTTCTAATTGAATGTAACACTTTATACTCCAAGTTATATCAAATTTTGTTTTCTTTTCATCTATATTTTTTAACTACCAGTCTGAAATATTTCTTTGTTTCAAATGAAGTAAATTTTTTCCTTCTATTAGCATGCCCCTTTCTCAAACACACTCTGGATTTACCCTAGTGTAAATGTAACCAGAGTTTGTCCCAATTCATTGAATTTAATTTTCTATAAAATAGTGAATGCAGCAGACTCAGTCTATATTTTTATTGTTTACATTTTAGAATTTCAGTAAAAAGTAAAAATGTTTCTAAATATTGGAAGGATAGTGGTAGGTATAGACTGGCTGTATCATCCAATTATTTGTTTCCTTTCATGTTGTCAGTACCACACACAACTTATAATTTGCCTAATATCATAGAATCATAGCATATGCTGAGTTAGAAAGGACCCATCAGGATTATCGAGTCCAACTCCTGGCACTGTGCAGGACACACCAAGAGTCACACCACGTGCCTGAGAGTGTTGTCCAAATGCTTCATGAAATCTGTCAGGCTCAGTGCTGTGATCACTTCCCTGGGGAGCCTGTTCCAGTGCTCAGCCATCCTCTGGGTGAAAAACTTTCTCCTGATATCCAGCCTAAACCTCCCCTGACTCAGCTTCATGTAATTTCCTTGAGTCCTTTCACTGGTCATGAGAATGAAGAGATTGCTACTTGCCCCTCCACACCAATGCTGGTCTATACAAATAGAGGAGCTATTGACCAGCTTTAGACATGTTTTCTTCAGGCCTCCTATCTGTGAATTATGTAGCCTTTCAGACTTTATTTTTGTGTAGAGATCATATACTTTTCATAACATGCAGGAATTAGGCTTATTTAAACCACTTGAAAGGGCTTGGCAGTGTCACTACATTGTTTTATGCTTAAATTATCCTGCACCCTAACACAAGAGTGAAAGAGCACTCTTCTCATACTTTATACTAGTTTCCCAAGTAAAACTAAAACTTCTGTACTGAAAACTACACAAGTTTCTATCATCTAAAATATTTAAATGTGGTACAACTTGGGTTTTTTTATTTGTTTGTAAGAACCAGTCATTAAAAAAAAATCTAAAACAAATACATGTTTTTATCTTTTTTTAATTAAAAAGGAAGTACATTCTTGACAAGTACTAATGCTCATCAGCAGTTGCCTACAACCACATCACCTGGAATCCTTCTTATGGAAAAATTTTCCTTCTCAGGAAGCTGAATGGAAGTTGATTTCAATATCAAAATAGATTTTCATGTTTTATAAGATTTCAGTGTTCAAAGCAAAAGGCTTCAGGAGCTGAAGAAGTCACAGAACCTGCTTGACATGAGTTCCCCAACCATTATAGGTTGAAGATTCCTCCAGTTTGCTCTCAGAAGATAAAGACAGCCAGCATTTTTTTTCCTAAGGGCCTTATGTAATTCAGGGTGAGGAGTAAGACAGTGGTCCCAGGTAGCCTTAGTCACTTGGGGTAGATGCCCAACTTCTGGAAAGGACAAGAGTTAAAATGTTTCTTTCCCTTTCATGCTTCCCATTGACTATTTCAGGCATTGAACAGTTCCCCCTTTTAGACTTGGCGGTATGCTTCTCTTGCACATCCTAATCTTAGTCGCTGAGGATTTCCCACCCCATTGTGAAAAAAATTTTGGAGCATAACTTGATTTTGTGAGTATTACACAGGGAGCTGACATATACAAAAAGTAAGCACAGCAACACTGAGCATTATACCTTTGCAATCCTTTTCCAGATCTGGTCCTCACTAGACACATGGCGTACAGATTAAGAAACTATGTGTCAAATCTTTGTTACCACAAGGGATATTTGTCATCTATGACCCTTTAAATAACACCTAAGGCATCTATTCCACAACAAAAGTCATGACTGTGGTTACTGTAGAAAAAGCTGTATCTCAGATAACTTGAAATGAAGACTGACTACTTTGCCTGTAACTTTTATGAGAGGATGCTCATGTAATTTTGATAATGCATGGGCCAGTGTGTCTTGCAATGGTCATGAATACAGATGTGGGGTTCAGTACAAATAATTTTGTTGTCTTATTACAACTAAGCTAAAGTATACCTTATTTTTGGTTTATCTGTGTGAAAATAATTTTGACAGGTGGAATAAATATTTTTGTAAGAAAAGAAAAAAATATTAGGTTATCTGCAAATATTCTGAGTAACTGAATGTGAGACATCGTAGTCAGAACCATACAACTCCAGCAACTGCTTTGAGAGAAAATTAAAATATTAGAGAATTTAAATATGAAAGTCAAATTATCATGGAGGACAATAAAAAAGTATAAAACCTATGCAGTGGGGGCAGCTCAGCTATTGTGAATACAAGGACACACATTCGTTCTCCGAGTTAATCTGCTCTGTGTTTATATACGTATTTTTCAATTCTCAGGGGACATCAAAATGGTAATGATTTCCTATTTTTGTAAACAAATGGTAATACAGGCTTTCATGACAGCTGTTACTTCAAAAATGATCTAAAATATTTATGCAAATTACAGATTTTAAAATCTTTTCACTGACAGTGCTTTCCATTCTTGAGAAAGACTCTGACAATTAAAAATAATAAAAAAAAAATCACAACCATGCCTGTTATTGTTTGGTCCATAACAAAGACAGCTGTACATACCCTTACTGTGAGTTGCTTTTATCCGAGTAACCTTGCTTAGTAAAATTGGACAATTTATCACCCCAGTGCCTGCAGCAGTATGCACTACATGCTAGCGATTAGTTTGCCACTTCAGCTACCAGCTTTGATACACCTCTGAAAAACTTGCAGCCTGAATGAAAAGGTCAGCATGGAGCTTAAACTAACTCTTGGGGACCAGATGGCCCAGGGAGACAAATAGCAGGCTATGGTGTCTTCTGCCTATCTTGGCAGGAGTTGGAGTCTGGGAACATCTGAAGGTTGTTCTGCACAACAACCTAGAAAAGGGTTCCGGTGCACTCTGACATAAAAAGTAGATGATATGAAGATAGTAAGTGAGATGTCCAGATGCTGCACAGGGTTCACTGACTTTCTGTGATCGCCTGTCTTCCCCTCCTGTAACTGTGTGAATGAACAAGGAGAGACCGGTCTCTAAGTTAGACACTTAACACTGGAAAGAATGAATATGATCTTCTTGTTGTGATTTCTGTGCTTAATCTCACAAAACCCACGAATCTGGTGGATCTGAGGACCACAGTCTCTTTTGAGTCCTGCCCACTGCCCAGGCTAGCTGGGCAAACTGGCATTTCTGACACTTGTTTTGTGAATATGTGAGCAAAAGATTTCAATTGCCAAGGCTTTCAAACTCACCCAACTCAACTGCATAATGCAAAACAGTGTATAACAGTAATTTTTAGGGTGCACCCAGCCTTATCTGTACTGAATAAATTCTACAGAAGTCATTGTACTTTTAGAAGCCCAAGAGAACTGTTCTTAGAAGGCTTTGCTCTGCCAGAATATGATAAAAATAACTAAAATAATAATTCTGGGATAACAGAGGAAGATTTCCCTAAATCTGATAGCACCAGTAGTTAGACTGCACACAGATGGAAAGAAAAGAAAGAAAGAAAGAAAAAATGATCTCTAGCTTCGAAATAACCAGGAATGAAAACAAGTAGTGGTGTAATTTGGCCAGTGAGTCAATACTAGAAAAGATGAACTGGACTTTATCTGAAATTGCAATAACCTTAGAGTTAATTATAATTTAATCTCATTTAAAACAAAACCCACAAAAAACAACAACAACAAAGAACCCCCCCCAAAAAAACAAGAAAACAAACCAGCGAAAGAGCAAATTTTTGGCTGTAACTTGTCATAAATACTTCACTCTAGATCTGCTCCAAACTAGAGATTTCTATGATTTCTGAACAACTTTTATAAGTATGAAAGCCAGTAGAAGTGTATTAACAAAAAGTGTTTTCAGACTTGTAAATACGTGGAGAATCCAGACAACCTGGGATCAAGATCTGATTTCTAGAGAGATTTTAGCAAACCAAAATCGTTACTTAAGCCATATTATAATCGGCTGAAATACCAAGTACTTAATATACAGAAATGAAGCAGATCTCTCTGAAGGCTACTTCTTGATTTTATACAGGGACTCAATAATTATTATATATTCTACAGGTAGATGGACAAAGGCTGTTTTCTTGGAAAGCCTGTTATGAAAGATACTGAGTGCTTATCTAACGTGCTGTATCCAAGCCCTTATTTCCCTGGCAACATAGGAAACTTGGGGGTTGACCTTTGAGTTGTTCTGCTGGGCTCCTGAATTCTACGCACTCTGAGATGTCTACTTGTAGTGGCCGCATCCTGAGCCAGCTTCCTGCCAGTTCATCACTGGATGCTCTAAGTTTCACAGCACCTTTCCTACAGACACTGTTTCAGTGGGGAGGTTTCCCAGCTGCTCATTGCAAGGTGCTTTGCAGCTTAGACTTCTGTTTGCAAGGGCACTCTTTTCTGTTTTGGTGTATATATACACTGCATATAATTTGCTTTCTTCCCATAACAACTGTCTGGATGATTTTTGGATAGTCAGTTGATATTGTAGGTTTGAACTTACCAGAATACTATGATACACTGAAATCTTTTTATCTTCCTTTCTTTTTTTTTTTCTTTTTGTCATCCTAAACAATAAATCTCATAACAAATTTCCTTCGAACCAAAGTTTCTTTACGAGACATTGTATATGAAATACTTGATTCTGTTTCAGATCTTTAATGTTTCTATACTTCCATTACAGCAGGAAATTTCTTTTGAATTCTGCTCTTTAGAAAAAGGAAGTTTTAGCCCCTTGAAGACCCAATAAATTACTAAAACAGGGCAATTTATGATCTTCCAAGCATCTCTGCAAAGAAAATTCTCCCTGCAGGTAGACTCAGTCTGTCTAAGATTCAAAGATATTGGAGGCAATTTTATGAAAGGGATCATTAATTATAAGACATGAAATTTTAATAGGAGGCTCCTTTTTCCTGATATCTTGCATGAGCCAAGATCAAAGTAACTCCTGTATGTTGACCTAGTAAGCATGTTAACTGAGTGGATCAGCTACTCTGTCTGTCCTTTTTAACCTCAGAAAAATCACAGAAGTGATGTATTTTAGGAGAAAGTACATTTTAGTGTATGTAACCATACGAGATGGATAAATACCACTACTTGTTCATGACAGGAGAGGACTGGGTCCCACCAGTGATGGTTAGGCACACTCATTACCACCAGAACAAAGGTTCCTAATGCCTTATCAAAGACGACCAAGACTTGCATGTTGCATGGTCAGCCTGACAGGTGTTTGACAAGATGTCCAGCTGTACCTACTCCTTTATGACAGGGTCATATGGACTGTTTTACTTCCATAAAACATGAGATACAAACCATGGTCTGATCATCAATTAACACCATTGTGATAAATCAAATTTAACTGCTTTTCCTGCATGTTTGGGCGTAAATACACTCCATTTTCTTGCATTAGGGCTGAGACCAGAAGGCATTCATATCACTCTGCTTCAGTGATCTTTTCTTTTTATTATTGTCTGCTCCTTCCATCTTTATGTCATCTGAAAACTTTATTAGTGATGATTTAATATTTCATTCTGTGTCATGGATAAAACTGTTAAGTTGATCTAAATCCATTGGAATTTAGCTAGAAATGTACTCAGTCAACAATGATTAGTCATTTACAATTACATTTGGAGAGGTATCAATTAGCCTCTTTTTAATCTATTTAGATGGTACTATATAATATATTGTTCTAATTTCATAATCAAAATGACACAAGTCACCAATTCAAATGTCTCAAAGGAGTTTTAGTGTATTATATCCACAAATACCTTTAGCAACTAAACTTCTAATCACGTTACAGAATCAGACCAAATTTCCAAGAGTTCATATTGATTTGCATTAATCATATTATTTTGCTTTAATTCTTTGTTAATGAAGTTACATCTGTTATTTTGCGCAGGACAATAAATCTATTATTATCTCAGTGCTTTACTTTAGGTTTTCCTATATGAGTTTTGATTTTCAGAGTAGTTAAAGAGCTATTGAAAAGAGAGTGTCTATAGCTCAGTGAGATGCTCTTTAAGAAATATTCTATTTCTTGCATACCAGTCACCTGTTGATTTATCATTGAATAATTCTGGTATCTGTGTTTTAACTGAATTGCTTTAACACTTGAAGGTATTTCATCATCCTCTAAAGAGTCTGTATCATCTGGCTTTTTCTCATCTATAAAAAGACTTGCTTATTGAATAATTCTGCCTTTTCTGTGTTACTACTCACACTGCATAGCAACATGAAACTACTTTTGTTAGGATTTTTTTTGTTGGATCACTTCAAAAATTGTCATCTTTAATTCCACTTGTCACAGATTTTCATTGTGTTCTTTTACTTCCCTTATCAAGTTCCTTCAGTTTCTAAGTTTTCATGTACATTCAGTTTATATCAAATTCTTTTTACTTGTGTTATACAGATATAATCTGTACTTTGAATCTAATATACTTCACAAGCACCTAATTCTTTGGTACTAGTAAACAAACATAAGTTTATGGAGAAACAGTAATTTATCCATATTTAAAATTGCAATTCATTTCCAGCATGCATGCCTGATTTTGGTCCTCAACTTCAAATGTAAGATAAATATATATAATATATACATATGCTCCATAGTGCCATATGAGGTCTCCACCTGAGGTAGAATTTCCAATCAGATTTTAAGAAAAATAAACATACGGTTAATAAATTATGATATCCTAAATGTCTATGTCTTCTTCAGAATAACAAAAAAGAAGCCAAGGTTTGCTTTTGCTGAGCAGAAAAAAATGGGAAAGAGAGAGAGAGAGACAACGTATTTTGTAGGGCTCATATGTACAATGTCAAAGCACAAGACTGATGATCCTCGGAGGAAAAGTTGACTTGCCTTGTTATATGTTGACAGTTCATCGGGGCACAGAAGTCCTCATTTGGTGAGGTCTGCATGAGGTGAAGGAATCAAAAACAATAAAATCAACACTTTGGGCGTCCATTTATTTTTGAATGAACAAGTACCTGGAGTGATAGCCTGGAGACAGGACTGGGCAAGCTGAGATGTAACTTGAGGAGCTCTAGCAGGGATGAAGTAGCTCAGTACTAGAGTCTGAAGAATATTTTGCTTCTGTATCACAATCCAGCTTGTATCCACTACTTGTCAGGGCAGCTGTTGTCATTCATATGATACCATATTCCAGATGGCAACAACGAGGAACATAAAAGCAGGGATCCTTAGATGTTTATTTCTTCAATAGCAGTGATCGCCCAAACAAAAACATTTAATAAGAATATCAAGCTAGAACCAGAAACCACCTCATAGGCAAGAAGTTACTCATACCAGAACTGCCTCAGTTTGCCCAGCCTGATAACTATCTCTTCCTTGGTCTAACTGGGATAAAGGGAGTAAGCATGATGTCTCTCCTGGGAATTGTATCCTCCTGAAGAATGAAATAACCCACTGTACTTCCAGGGAGAGTATTTAGGCAATAGCATCATGTTGTCACTGTTTGGTTTCTTTCTTCTCTCCCTTTATTCCTTTTCTACAAAACACTGAAACCTTTTCTGCAGAGTAATACAGTTTCAACAGTGCAACTGAAGAAGGTTGGTGGTATCCCTTCCTGTGTATACTTCACACATACAAGGTGTGAGGCACTGTAAAGCCAAACAAGTTGAATCATAATCTCCCAGTTTCTGAATAAGTACTGTAAGAATTAACTAGTGAATTAGACAGATAAATGCACATTTTCTGAAAGAAAATGATTCTGATTGCGAATTTTAGTGTTGCTACTGTGCTTCAGATGTGATCAAGCATCTAATGTGTCAAGCTTAGCGTTGCACTCCAGCAGAGGAAACTCAAGTGGTGAAGTCTCAATGGCTTTATGATGCCTGGAAGTTCAACCATGTACAGGCAACAGAATTTAGCCCCTAAAATAAATTTTATAGCCGAACCAGAAGCATGCTTAGTGTCTCAGATACTTCCGTGGTTTCCGCAGGTTTTTGTGCACCATGCTCCACTTCCGGGACCAGGTAGCCACATCTTTTACAGAATTTGTCTTCCGGTGCTGATACTGTGTCTAGTGTATCCCCAGCTACACTCAGTACAGGCTCTAACAGAAAAGCTGCCAGCATTTGCTCAGCAGATGCTTTTGCTGAGTTTGCTGTAACTGGGTCCTCCAGAGTATTGTACAGCTTTTTCCAAATGTAATAATTAGGATTCTTTGGACCAGTAGGACAAGCTGATTGCCATTAGCAGTGCCTTTTACTCCCTATTACCACATATGCACTAGTGTTGGTTTTTGTTATTGTAAAAGTAAAGTATGACTGCATTTTCCTCTTTTTCTTTTGATCCTAATGTTCAGTTTGCCCCTGAACTTGTGATATCCCCCCTCCATTTCACAGTGTTTGATCTAGCTATCTAGAATCAGGGAACAGATACAGTCGCATCATCCAGAGCCCCATGTTAAGAATTAATTTGGAGAGCAAAGTTTTCCCCCTTCCCTCAGTTTTATCGCTTCAGCAGAAAGACAAGTGAGTTCACAGTAAAGGATGTGATTTAAGCTACAACACATCTTAGTTTCCATGACACCCTTGTGGTCCCTTTCTGTGAGCTGTGCAGTGGTCCAGTCTTCTGTTGAATTTCCATCCCTTGGAAGCAAAGGTGCAAAGGAGACTACTGTAGATCCTTAAGCTTCACCTTGATATACACCAGTGCTATGCAGCCAGGTATATAGCAAGAATCCTTGGGAGCAAAGTCTTACAACCTTTACCATAGATGTAACCTCACCTGAGCTTTAGATACCCCACACTTTCATGAGAAGTATATTTATATACAAATCCCATAGGAACTAATAAAAGCCTACTCTGTAATCTTCTCATCTAACTGACAGTATGGTGTACAATTCATCACCACAGCGTCCTCCTCCTGTTCCCTCATTCTGTGTTTGGAAACTGTTCGAAGGACTTTCATGTCTAGATGACTTAATATGATATTGATTTCTGATTTTTTGTGAAGTTTACTAAACTGATTGTTGTTTTTCTTTGTCAGTGTTATTGGCAACAACAAGGGGATGTTGTACCTGCTGGCTATTGTCAGTTATCAGGCAGAGAAAATAAGCTATTCACACTTAAGCATGAGACGTTAATAATATTTTGCAAAAACATTCCCATTTTTTCTGGATTTTTTTCTGCACTATATTTTCCAGAATTGACTCCCTACCCCCCCCCCACCTTTTTATTACTGTATCTTTCTTGGACCTCTTTTTTTACAGTAGGTGAGTTCTTTATAATCAGAATATGCATCAAACAAAAGCAACTTGCCTGCTTTACCTCTAGCTGGCACAGTGGCCAGGTTATGTTTCTATAGTTAATAGGACAGAATTCATCCCACAAAATTTTAGTGACGTCTATTTTACTCACTATTTTTTTTAAATTTCCTGTCTGCTTTTCCCCTTGACTATTGATATTTTAGGTAGATGAGTAGCAACATGAGGCAAAACTGAATGGTGAAGTAGATAAAAAAATGAGGATAAAGAAAAATGAGGAGACATATAATAATATTTTTAAACTACATAAAGATTTTGAAAGAGGTCAGAATTAATGTAGTTAAATTAATGAGATTCCAGTTAAACATCTGGGAAACGTTTCTAGCAGTGAAATGGTAGATTAAGTCGCTTAGAGAGGCTGCAAGAGCTTCATCAATGGAAGTTTTCAAGAACAGGTTGAACAAACCTCTGCCAAGATTGGTGCTCTTACAACTGAACCTGCCCCAAGGAGTCTCTTAAATTTACCTGAATTATGGTCACCACTCACAAAAGTTATATTAATACCACAAGAGTGTCATGATGCAAAAGACACACAGCAGAAGGCAACAGAGGCTTATCAGGAAGTGATACTACTGCATTGCTGAACTTATGCTTTACTTTCTCCTTGTCTTCCACCAAGCTTTTTTTTTTTCCCCAAAAAAATATGGGAGTGCAGTACAATCCCTGAGGGTGCAAGCTCAAAGAGAAGGGATGTGCCCTGCAGAGTGAAGGAAGGGGACAAGACTTCTTGGTGTGTTACAGGCGCTCTTCCATGCTGACTTCTTTCTTCCTCACTGTTCACTCTTGCTGTATCTTAATCATGAGTGTTGGGAAACTACTTGTTTCCAGACATAGATGCATACTCCAGACAAGTCCATTATCCACTGTCAGGATGAGAACCTTTTCCTTCTCTACTCCAGGAAATATGAGCTTAAGGTCTACAAGAAAGACTGAGTCTCCCAAAAGCTTCCTCTCTGAATAGAAAAGTTGCCCGGACCATGGTACCCTTCAGTAGGATCCTTTCTTCTTGTTCTCTCCACTTGTCCATCTGATTTACACTCCTTCAGGTATTTTTTTGATTCACTTCTTCTTCTTGTCCTTCTTCTTGGTTTCCTCCTCATTTGCCAGTTATAGTTTTTCTCGACCCATTTGCCCTCTCTTTGAATATCTCTTTTATATCCAAAGCCAGTTCGTTTTTAGTTATGTTTCCTCTTTCAGAACTAAATCCCCTCGTTCCAAATTAGACCAGTCCAGGATAATCAAATTAAAGTAAAATCTGTGTAAATATAGAGAACTGTATAGGTTTACTGTTATTTATAACAATAACTAGGAAAAAAAAGGGCATTTGACTGAATTAAATAAGATTTATTGCCTGAATCATCTTCCCCCTCTGTCTGCCATACCACTGTCGAAAATTATCAGATTTTGTGTTTGCTTGTGTCATTTTGAAACTAGTTATTTTACTTTTTTCCTGGGAAAACTGTTTCATTCAAAGTATGCAACATACTTAGTCCAATATTTGACACCTCTTATATGGAAGAATTATTTTATTAATCAGAAATACACATCTCAGTCAAAATTTTAGTTCTGTAAACATGTTCTTTGGTAGAAAATATCTTACTCCATTGCCCTGTAAATTATTTTACAGAAAATGAAAGCAATGACACCCAGGTAAACACATACATACACATACATTTGTAAAAGCTTTTTAATAAAGGTATCTGTAAGCCAATGACTAATTAGGAGAGACAAAAGAAAAAATAAAGGTAAACATATATTAAGAGAAAATACTGCTAGGTGCTCAGCTATCACAGGGACTGTAAAATTGAGAGAAGGGGTAAATTAAATAGTGTGGAACCTGGGGATACTTATTAGGCCATCAGCAGGGAGCAAGATGATGATGTCACACTTAGCAGAAGGGGGAAGACTCATGTAAAGTTGGATAAGATCCAGTTTGTGCTGTAGATTTATGCAGTTAATTTTGTCCCTTGACTGCATTCTGATGAGCATTTTCCTCGACATACACCAAGAAAATTGCTGCATTATAGCTGTGTTAATGGTAATCAGCATGCTAATGAGCACCAGAAGGTCGTTACAGAAAAGAGAGGTTCAAAGATGTATAACCTAGAGAAGAACATGAAGTAAATCTTTAGGGAATGCAAGTGTCTTGTTTGTAGGTCATAGATTATTTGTTTTGGTCATTGTAAAGCACAGGGAGTTTAATTTAAGGACAGAAAAAGATTAAGCTTTTTGAATTTTAGGAGCAGCATAACTCAATTAAATATATGCCTATGAAGTAGGCAGCAAACAGGGCTGAATTGTTTTTATTCTATTCTAATGTGTTCCTTGATAGAGATTATACAAGTGTAGTTTATGTCTTTCATGATGTGAAATTTATTAAGCACTTATTCGTACTTAATATAAAAATCAGAATAACACAGCATTTTGTATTTTGCTAATGACACAGAGTAAAAGAGGAAAGGTTTTGCATAAAGAAATTCAGAGCAAGCATGTCAAAATATAAAGTGAACATTAAAAGATGGTAAAATCAGAGGAAAATGGAAATCTAACAATGTGTAAGAGATGACAGTGAGATAAAAGAATCCATGCAAAATAGGTACAAAATTAGTAAAAAAAAGTTGAATATCAGTTACATAAATATCATAGGGAGTATGCAAAACGCTAAGTTGGTAAATATCTTTCTATTTAATTCAAGTTTCTAGTTCTGTTTCAAAAGGTTAATGTGCTCCCTGATACTCAGAAAAGAACACGTATATTTATTTGGATGGTTTTCTCAAAAAGTAAATGAGACTGAATAAAGATTACATATGTTTTAGCGGAAGCCCTCAGGGAGAGGGACATCTTATAGAAATAGTGAAAGTATAGGTTTATAGGAGGTATAACACCTCCCAAAGTCTAGACAGGCGATTTAGATGTAAATATTCCAAAAAAACCCTCAAACTTACCCCTATATTACCAAGTAGCTGAAGTAGTTGAAGTTCAAAGGAGAACTGCACCTCCCATCTTCACCTGGAAGAATAAGAACAAAGGTTTCAAAAGGACATTTGCATGTAGGTGGTTGAACAGGACACACTAAGCTTTTCTGGAATTCTAGAACCTAGAACGTTACATAACACTGGAGAAGAAAACACCAGTCCAAGCAAGCACTCCATCCTCACTCTTTTTGTCTTTTTTTTTTTTTTCTTATTTATTGATGGGTCTTAGAGGGAAAAATTAATTGAAAGTTAAATCACAAACTAATCCTGTCTTGAGATGTGAGGAAAAAATTCATAGGATTGCCAGAGGAATTGGTGAGTGGTACTGGACAGCTAGAAAGTGGCCTCCTCAGAGAATGTGCATCTCTAACGACCACTGCCTAAAACTCATCTTAGATGCTACAATAAAAGGTTTTAATCCTCTCCAAGAGGGAAGGTTTAAAGGCTGTAAGATAATTCTAATGTTTCTTCTAAAAGTTGTATCTGTCTTGAAGTCTGATGCTTTCTGTGAGGATCAGTTCCACCAGTTAAAAGCGCATATCAGCCCTACTACCACTTCAAAGATCCAGTGTGATTACTTAGGGGTCCTTATAGTAAATAGAAAGGCATTGGTACTTCCAGGAGATGGACTCACCCTGAAGTAGATGCAGGTGTTTCAGTAAAGTGGTTTTTATTGTTCTGAACATAGTCAAGCCTAAAAAAAGAAGCTGAAAGAACTGAAGCATGGCATTTGAAGGTCTCTTCTTGTCATCTGAAAAGCCAGGGGATTGTCTTATTTCTTTAATGACTTTCTTAGATAATTTTACTTTTTTAACAATAACATGCACCCAAAGGAAAACATGAAATGAAAAAGTTGCAGCTTTCTTGTACAGAGGGAACAATGACTGAGTTGTTAAGGTTTACTTTTTTTGGGAAATTGGACATGCTGGTAGGGTTCGGTAATTTTCCAAAGACTTATACTACCTTTTTACAGTTGCCTTTTGGAATATAAGGTAATCTGCTCCTGAAATATTCCATCATACATGGAATACCTTATTAAGATGTCTTCCAGGGAGGAAAATATTAAAAGGTATATTATTTGTGTCAGGCAAAGTACTATTCTATGAGTGATATTCGTGAATACTATACAGTAAAACAGAAGCCTAAAAGAAAATTAAAGTGTGCAACTTCTTTTTGTAGGTCTGTCTAATTCAGAGTTAAATTAAAATTGTTAAAATTTTATTTAAAAATTTTAATTACAAATGTTAATACGAATTTCAAAATTCAGACTCTTTCCAGTTAGTCCCTAAAGAAAAAGATAATAACTTCTAGCTAACAATCAAATTATTATCATTTAAACTGAAATGACATAGCTAGGAGAAACAGACTACAAAAACCTCCTAAACATTTCAAATGTAAAATTCAGGTCCAGTCAAAAAATGTGAATTATACACTGCATTTTAAAAGAGATGAATATTGAATCACTAAAAGTTATGAATCTAAATGGACTGTTAAAATAGTTCCTGGAAAAAATATTTCCTTTCAGATTAGGCATATCAAAGCCATAATTGTTTCTTACGATAAACAAGGATAAAAATAAAAACAAAAACCTTCAAGACTAGACTGCCTCTGGACACTGACAAAACATTAAAAATAGTATGAAATACCTGTATGTACAAATTCTTCATCTAGACAGTGCAAACTGAGTATTATGAGATACTATTTAAAGTAATTATTAATGCATTTCATACTTCCCACAAAAAAAAAAAAAACCACAACAAAACCACCCTAATACTACCCATTGCGATCTTCACTGTACTTTCATCAATTTCACATAAAAATTTTATGGTCATGAAGAGAGGGAAGCAAAAGATTAAGATTTCTGATGGTAAAAAAGGTAGCAGAATGATGTGCTGAGGAGAAAAGCACATTGGAAGGGAATGAAACTAAATTGAAACACTCAGACTTTGCCTGATTAGGGTGTGGGATTCTGGGCTCTATTTAGTTGTCAATACATTGACATTCAATGATGTTTGAGACACTGTGTTTTCCACCTCACCTCAAGCTGCTGCTCGAGAGGAAGACACATCTACTGCAGAGTTTATGTCATATCTGCCAGCACTGTGCAGATGTGTGAGATTTTTTATGATAGATTCCTATGTGATGGTTCTACATTTCAGATTCAATTGCTTAAACTGGAACATCTATTGTCATTTGAGATTAGGCTATGTAACCCATCCGAACTCCCAGTTCTTGCATGGGCATCTCATAAATCGTAGGTCAAATCTACCAGTCTCATGTAGACAGGAGGTTTCTAGCAGCAGCAGAAGTGTAGGATCTTAGAAAAGGTTCAGAAAATGACCTTTTGATGATAAAAACTTGAGGAAAAAAGGTGTAAATTCGCAAATTCTTCTTCAGAAAAGATGACATTGTACGATAATAAAATAAGGGAAGTGAGAGAGAAAGAATGTGGTCCATATCTATTTGCCCAATGTGATAATGCAAGAGCCAGAGGAAGATCAATTAGCATTAGTAACACCACCTTGCAAATGGTGCCAGGTTTTCTCTTTTGTTTTGTTTCCAGCCTTTCATTATCAAAATACAATTTACCCATTTTTTTTTATCAAACCTCCCCAAGAATTTCAGGAACATCACAGACTTTGTTTCTACATCACTACAAAGAGCATAAGGTTCTAGTATACTGCAAATCCAAGAAAATAAAGTATAACCAGCAGCTTTTCTGCTTTCTTATTCTTTCATTGTGTGCTATGGCCTTAGGTTTTTTTTACTATATATGTAGATGTGGAAAGAAAATCAGCTACTTTTGCACAGGTTGAGAGACCAGTTAAATTAAAATGGTTAAAGGTAATTTGTTAATCTTTTTTACAAAGTGTTTATACACTAGAAGCATCACCTCAGATCAGCTATTTTAACATAATGTAATTCTACAAAATATTGTTTTAGTCACAAAAAAAATCTACAGAAGAAAGCATATTGGATAAAGTATTGCTCATGGTGTAATTTTAATTCTAAAATATCTTGCTAAGAGAGTTTATTTAAATAGGTTCTCTCTGAGATGAATATTTAGAAAAAATTCCTACAGGATGATTTATAGAAAAATTATATGAACAGAATGAAGGACAGAAGAATTTTATTAGAAAAGAGACTCATTTCCACAAAATATAAATTATACCTTTTAGAAACTATATTGAATTTTATTAATATTCTGCAGACAGCCTCCAGTGTTAATCTCCACTCCTACCTATAAGATTTTCATTATGAGGTACAAGGTGTATTTACCCTTTAACCAAATAATTTTTGAGTACTTCAATGCAGTTGTGACTGCAGTTTACATATGTTACAAAATATTTTCCTTTTAGAGGCACAGCTTATTTTATGTCATTCTATACAAAATCCTCAGAGAAACATTTATGTGTATACAAATATATATATATATATGCTGTTGCACAGATGCCTATGCAACTATGTAAATGTATGTAATATCCATATTGGTATCCAATTTTACATATCTCATGTTTCCACCAGAGGTATAAACTTTAGTGTTTTTACACTATACATAGGATACTGCTCTTTAGCACTTGTGTATATATTTTCTGGCCCCAGTTATTTAACCAGGCTGCCTAACACTGAACTCTCTTCTGCCTATTTGGGAGTCAGTATAGAGAAAAACATACTAATAGATCATTAGGTAGAGAGATTTGGATAATCAACAATTTGTTTGCAATTATTTATTTGTGTTATTTTTTTTTTCCCCACAGGACTCCTCCTTCCTCTGAAGTTCACGAAATTAATTATAACTGTTTTTTGGGTGAATGAGGCTGATATCTGCATCAATCATTCCAGAAATATGAAGATGGGTTGTTTGCAAGAAAAAAAAGGGTAGGGAGCCTCCAATGATATGTTCATGGAGATGAACAGTGATCATGATATGGTCATGGAGAACAGTGATCTACACCCACAACCGTGGAATGTAGAAGACAATGTCAACTACACAAAGCTAGAAACTTTACATTTTGTATGGGCAATATATCTTCTAAAAACTGAATACTTAGAGCTCATCTTACTCACAAATCTCTCATTTGTAATTTTTCAAAATTACAAAACAAGAACAAACAAAAAAAATTAATGCTGTGTGAAAACTGAGTCAAATATCAAATGTACCAGGTATTACTTTATTCTGTCTAAATAATAAATTTGAGTGTGACTAATAAATGTTTTTCTGGAAAAATATAAGATAAATATATTTAGAAAGTTGCTAAATATATCTCCTCAATAACATACATAGGTTATTTTCCTTCTATCTTCAAAATATACATTTCATTATAACATACGTAATCCGCCCATTATATCAACACACATACGTTGATTTTCTGTACATTATAACTGGATTCTAGTTCACTGTTTTATCCTGTTACGCTGAAGGAATTTGTTCAGTTTTGTGTGCTGTTAGTCATAAATGTATGACTAACCCAGTATTAATCTTGAAAAGAGAATCCTTGCAATAAACCATGAATCATTTAGTAGTTCTGTTTATTCTAGAGTGGGGACCTGATTCTGGCCTCAGTGCCAAGACTGAGTAAATCAGATGTACTCAAGAGAGCTCTGCAGACAACAGAGGTCTACAGAACAATCCTTTCCTAGACCACGACCTCCTTGGAGGTCTCAATTAGTCTTTAGCACAGCAAGAGTTTATGTGATTGTTGGCCTAGGTGCTCCATGCGGTTTGCTTTGATGTTCATCATTGCAAATCAGCCAACAATGTCAAACACAGTGTGAAGGATTTTATGCCAGTTCCTCTGGAAGTTAGCTCTATAATACATAAAAGCACAATTTCCCCTTGCCATATTGTCCCTGTATTGAAGTCCCTTGGCCACTGAGGTTTTCACAACTAGGGAGGTGGATGCGGAGTTTTTCTGAAGTGAAAACGACTAGCTAATATTGTCCTCATACCTTCTTGTTGACTTTGAGGTGTCAATCTAACAGTTCCTGCAACAAACCTAATTACAGTTGAAATAAATTATTGTTGTAAGTCCCTTCCAGCCTAATTATTCTATGCTATATGACTCTACAGTCCCATTCTAAACCCATTGACTTAGCTTTTCCAACTTTTAAGCCCTGAACTGGAGTCTAACAGTGATTGCAGTCAGGGATTGTTGCCCCTAAAATGGGATGTTCATAATAAGGAAGATTCTCCACGTAATCATACCTTATTTTTACTTGTGGTAACCCGACAGAACTCTGCTCACAGCTCTTAAACCCCAGTATAACAGACAAGGTATATGGAAGATAGAGATATTGCCCTTCCCAACAAACTTATTTCATGCTTAACACAGAAAACAAATATTTGTGTACAAATAATGTAATTTACCCTTCATAAATGAAAAGCATGGATTTGTCTCTACACCACATTTGCATCATATGTTTGGATCTTCATGTACCAAAGAGATGTTACAAGCCAAAAAGAAGATGAATACTGAGTCAAAAAGTAAAATTGAAAAAATAGAGCACAAATACTGATTCATGAAAGAAAGCAATAGAATTGTTTTAGAAATTTGAATCTTCAAGACAGACAAACCCTCAGGCAGAGCTGACTTGCATAATGGAGCCTTACCAGATTTGGCAGATACAGAAACCAAGTGTGACAGTCCTGCATGTAAGAGTTTTACGAGGCTAAATCGTTCTTTAGCCATCACTCTGGTGTACTGAACTAGTCACAAACAAGTGTTCTTCCAGAGAGCTTGTTTCTCTTTTTAACCAGCATTTCTGTCTCAGGCATGGAAATTCATGTTACCGATTTTGGCAAGTGAGGACCCTCTGTGAGTTTCTTGCCAGACCCCGCAAAAGTATGTGGTGGCATTATCAGGAGATCAAAGTAAAACAAGATTTACCTTGTCAGACAGTCATTTAGTGTAATTTAATTTGAAGAATTTCTTCATTTTACTTCAGAACTGACAGTTTTTCATCATGTTGTGAATATTTTTATTAGGGGAATTGAAGACATTCACATTCATTAATCATGTCCATGTGACCTAAATGACTTTTGAGTTCATTCTTTTATTGTCGTATTTAACAGCATTTTTTATTTGGCTACTTTTTCCACGGTAATTTAGTACCTCAGTGATGATTTTATTCTATTCATTTTTTAAATAAAGTGAGTTATGAGCTCAAAAGTGGATTGTAATTTTAAATCATATGGCCTGTAGCTTTTTATATTAAAACAGTGATAAAGGTAGGCCAATTAGACACTTTTTCTTCAGTTAGCTGGTCTAAGTAGTCTCATGATAATTGTCAAACTTCTTGGAAATAATGTGACACTACATCTAAGAAAGGAGAAGCTATACCATGCATTAATAGTAATTACTGAGTAAATTTTCTAAATGCTTGGCATGTCCTATACTGATTGTAAATACTTTATCTGGTGGAATAGAAACAAACTACAGAGTAGAGGTCAGAGACACTTCTGAAGAAATAATTTGATCTTCTTGCTAAGTGTATTTTCCCCTCAGTTATGTAATTTTCACATGCATTTGTAAACTAAATCCATTGATGGAGTACTTCAGGATATCCTTAGTATTGGTTATCATCATAACATTGAGAGAATCATCACACTCTTAAGGGCTAACTAGATAAACATATTGGAAAACTCCGTCTGGCTTCACTAATATAAGAGCAGTTTATATGACACATGTTTTTGCTAGCTAAGTTATGAACACTTCAAGCCTATTTGTAGTACATAGTTTATGGCCCTTACTGCCTTATTAACAGTAGTGTGTTGTTTTTTTAAAAAAAATTCTAATAAGCCTTAACATGTTTATTTCATTTTTATGCCCAACTTCCAGATACTTTTATATGTACAACAGATGCAATCAACACTTTCAGTAAGCCTGTACAAAACTTCAGATTGCATATGCCATTGTAAAATGCCACAGTATAAATAACAAATATCCCAATATAATCAACAGCCCTACCTTTTCAACTTCTCTCTGTTTTTCCCCACATTTAACAAACAGCTGGAGCTGTCAAATGCTAATCCTGACATTTTAATTTTCCTTTTTGGTCCTGATGGAGTTTAAAGTTCAATAGTGATGTTCTGAACTCTGGCCCCAGGGCACTATCTACTACTACATGCAGAAAGCCCAAAGCATTAAGTTCTGGCCAGGACTCTTTGTGCTAAGCCATTTATAAGACGGAATAAAAGCAGCTGAACAGATTTTGTCCCTGGTAGGGAGATCTGACCAGTTGCTTTTGTTTTGTACTACTTAACTACATGAATGGCATAACGAAACAACTTTTTGAAGGCAGCAATTTAAAGCTATGTAGAGAAAATGGTGGGGGGGGAGTGTTGGTGGGGTTTTTTTTGTTGTTTTTCTTTTTTTTTTTTTACAGTCAAAACACAAAGCCAGCAGTGTTCTTTGACACTATACACCATTTAAGCCATGAGCTAGAAAGAAAACATTCAACACTGACATCTTTTGGAAATATTTCATTTTAATGGTAATGATGTAAAATGAAACAAAACAAAATAGAGTATTAAAAATGTTTGAAAATAGTATAGGACTTTATTTTCATTGTTTATGGCATCTGACATTCTCTCTTCGGTGGTTTTTTCCCCCTTTCCTCTGAAATACACAGTAGGAAACACTTAGGGCTTGGTTTAATTGTCTAAATATAGAAACTTTTTGCCACTCTTCACATAACCTAAGATATGAAACTTTAAGTCACCAGCAGTGAGATAGTAAGTCTGATGCAGAACTTATGGCAGACTCTGGAACTTGCCAAGTGGAATCTGGAGACCAGATAGAATATCCAAGGGCACAGCCAGTGGAGTCCTTCTTGAAACATATTTATTTAAATGTCTGTATTGAAGCAGTTGAATTAGGTTTGAGGGTCAGGTTTCAGGTTAAGATTAAGACCTCTGCGTTTGAGTCTGTGTGTAGGTGAATGTAGGTGAGTTAAGCACGGACATCTGGTTTATGCAACCGATAAAGTCTGCAGAGGGAATTTGCAGAGAAAGTACGTATTGCATGGCCTTCAGCTACTGCTCCAGAAAGTTACAAGTCTGCCACAGACCTACCTGGCAATTGCCCTGTGTGCAGATATCACTGTTCTGGCAACTGAATCCGTTTCTGGCTGTCCTTTAAATGTGATGGGAATTAGCCACTTAGCTTGCAGGCAGATGTATTCATGCAGACACCTAAACTCAGGTATCATAAACTAGACTGAATCCCAGGTCTTGTGACAAAAGACTGATTTGCACCAACCACAGGGTGGTAAAATTTGTATAACTCGGAGACAGGAGGCCTAGCTAATCTGAATAATGTTGATCCCACAGCAGAAACTGGTGTTCAGAGCTCATACAAGGGCTGGTAATTACTATTGCTCCCAGTTTGCAGAGGAATGAAGAGTGAGTTCTTGCTCTGCTTCACAAAAATACCTATGACAAAGTTTCAAGATCAAACCCATCTTTTTCTGCTTTCCCATTGCTATTTTGTGCACAAAAAAAAAGAATGAAAAAAGACTCATAGAATATCCTGAGTTAGAAGGGACCCACATGGAACATTGACATCTAACTCCTAGCCCTGCACAGGACGATCTACGTTCAGTAAGTTAGTATTGAAAATGCATCCAATGCAACCAATAAAAATTATTTCAAAATATATAAACCATGAAACAGCTAGATTTAACCTTCTTCATAGATGCAAACAGCTGAGGAGAGGGGACTCGCTGAAGAAGAGTTTATGTCTGGAGAAGTCTCAAGCGAGTAAGCATAAAGTCTTCAAACAAGGTACAAAAATTCAACAAAATCTTTTTTTTAATGTTTATCCATCAAAGCTATCAGAAACTTAAATGGTATATTTTTGAAACTCTGGTGGCTTCCTTTAATCCCAGATACTTACAACAACCTTGTCTGGCTCAGTGATGCTTAAAAGTATGTATATGCAAGAGTTAATTTTGAAACAAATGCTGAATAAATGAGTCTGGATGAGAACTCTTGGAACAAGTCCCATTGCTAGGTATCCATGATATCAAGCAATCCTTTTGTATAGTTTCTACCCACTATTCTTTTGCAGCCAAATGTTTGTCTCTTTGTGAAAGTGTCATTTTTTCCTATCTCTGTGAAAGTAGGAGTACAAATTCAGCACAAGCCATTTGATACAATGGTGATAATGTGAATGAGCTCCGGCAGATAGTAGAGGGACTTCAGCATAGAAGAAGTTAGGATTCCCTAATTGGGAAGTAATATGTTCTATGTTGAAATTATGGTGATGATATTTTGGGGGAAGTGTTTTACTTTCATTTAAAAAGTGTTTTTTGACATCCGATGAACGCCCAAATTAATACAAAGTAGACTCCCTATTCATCTGTCATGGTAACACTTTGTTCTACCTCTTCCAGTTTGAACTTACTCTCCAAAAAATGAATAATCAAAGTAGTTCAGGTTATTACAGACAAAATTTTTCTTACCTTTTGTACAAAGGCATTGATTCCTTTTTATCTGTATTGAGGAATACCACAATAGACATACCTAAGGACTGGGTTTTTTTTCATGGTCGCATCACCTTTGCGGTTCATAGTTCTCTCAGGTGAAATTAATCTCAGATATATATAAGTAGACAACCTAGGGTTTCTTTATGGTCAATTTACAGAAACAGGCACTAAGGAATCACTAATCTTGCCAAATTCCTATTTCAGGTGAAATGGACTATGCCATAAAAGTGCTGCCTATTTCTCTCAGTTAACTGTAATGGCATACATCTGTCTTTGGTCAGACAAGTTTCTTTTCTTCCAATCAGTGAATAGGTCTTTCCCATCTCTGTCACACCTGGAATAAGCTATAGGAAAAATTGTCCTTATATATCTTGAGTCTGTGTGATTAAATTTAATCTGATTTTTTCCCCTTCAGTTTTCATTGTCACCTCATACTTCCTTTATAATATCCCAGTTAATTTTTAAGTCTGTCAGGTAACTGTCCAATAATAAAAGTTGAAGTTAGGATTCCCCATCAGAAATTTAGGCCAAAGTCCTGTCTCACTTCCACCATATCCATGGATCAACCTTTGAAAATTAAAAGTCAAGTGTCAAAACAAATTCCACCATCCTAATTGAAGTCTTTATATCTAAGGAAATATATATCCAGGAAAATGATTCTGACACCAACTGTTTGAAAATTCTCTTTCAAAATGTGTAACTTTTAAGCAAAATTATTTTTTACACCTTTTATTCTCTATATCTCTTTTGATGTACTATTTCCATTTTCAAAAAAACCCAAAACTGTGCATCACTGATTACACAATTATCCACCAAAGCCCAAAATAAATTTAAAAAGAAATATAACACACCCAAAGAATAGTTCTTATCTTTATGAGAGTTGCTTTTGTCTTGTGAATGATCTCAGAAATAAATGTTGCACTTATCGAAAATGATATTTCAGGACTCTGGAAGCCAAAAATATTTTAGGATATTTAAACTTTCATGGAGAAAAAGTCTACTTCCATATTGAATGTCCATATTGAAATTCAAATAAATTAATAAAGTAAATCAACTGGAAACCCCAAATTTGCCCAATTTCAGTTAGTCTGTAGGAGACAATATATTTTTCTTTTTTTTTTTGACTGTGTATAAAAAGATACAAATCCTAACATTTGGGACCTTATATTTAGCCACCATTGGAAAGTACAGTTGTACGCTATAGCCTTACCCATCTAGGGGCAATAGATCGAGAAATTAAGTGATGGCAAGTTCAATGAAGTGTTCCTCAGTCAGTAAAACACCTTATTTGTATTCACTTACCTTTAAACAAGAGATTATTTGATAAGTCTTGAGTGAGTGTTAATTAGCTCCTTGGTGTATCAGGAACAGCATGCTCACTATTTTGCAAAACTAAACTCTGAATTAATTAGAAAATCTTCCTGTGATATTTATTTTTTTTTCCTCAAATTTCTTTTACAAAGAAAACCCAGGATAAATGTTATTAAGCCTGTGTTTGATTAGACAACACTCAAAAATCATATTAAGAAGTTACATGACTAAAGTGTAGCAAATCTTTTCATTATTTAGGGAAAAAAAAAGTTGTGATACCTGTTCTTGTATTATATTATTTGTGTTCCCTATATCTGTAAATTATAAAGGGTAATCATAAACTACAATGCAATGTTGGATAAGCTGATGCTGTACTTTTGGATTGCTTTTTTTAATCCTTTAATGTTGAAAGTACTCTGTTGAAAAAATGGAAAAATATCTCAAAAATAAAAAATCTGAATATCGCTGATATATAAGTCCAAAGGCACAGACGATGATCAGCCATTTCAACTGGTCTGAATCACGTTCATGGGTTCCTCTGATTTATCCTTCCATTGGCCCTTCTAGGAAAGTACCTTTTTTTTCCTTTTGCCCCGTCTTCTATATTTCATTTCATGTGTCTATCGAGGCTATGAAAGATAAAGCTATCTGCTTTCTCCTGTAGTAAAGAACTATATAGAATCAGTTCACCTGTCTGTCACTCCTCATTAAATTCTTACCCTCTTCATTCACATTCTGATCTTTGCAAATGAACATTTGCTTAATAAATGTTCCCAAGACTAACAGTGCAGAGTGAAAATCCCACACAGCAGTAAATTATTAACTCAGTCACAGGGGGAGTGCCATATATGACTTTTCAGAATGAGTTATTATGTGGATCATCATGTAATTATGAATTTTTCAAGCCATGATAGAGGAAAATTGAATATTTAATATTTTATGGACATATTCTGCACTGAGGACATCTTTCAAAATTTTATGATAATTTTTGGAGTGAGCAAAGAGCAGAACAAAAGTTACAAAATAATTACAAAGTGGAATATTTAATCACCATGGACATTGTTGGTGATTTCTCAGATTGCATAATATAATCAAGGTCGTGACCTTTTAATCACGATGTATTCAAACGGAAAAAATACGTGCATTAAATTTAATCTACAAGTATGTTTTGATTGTTTAAGATATGAGCATACGAGACTTCACACTTTATTGTACAATAGGTAGAAGGATGTAAATATTCATGACTATTCAAATGCTCCTGAACGGTCATGGCTTACCCTTATGTGGGACATTTAGAAATGCAGAAACATGAACATAAACCTATGCTGCTTGCTCCAGGTATGCTTGCTGAGAGCAGGGAGCATGAGGAGGAGCAGTGCAGGTGCCTCAGCATAGTCATTCAGTACAGTTTTAAACATCCTGGGTACTCACAGCCTCCACATGAGACTGCCAGAGGCAACACGAGATATGTGGGAGAACAGAGCCTTTCTGGAGCTGCAACTAGATGCCGGGTAGGATATCCTAAGGTATCTAAATGGCGTTAGGCACCCACGTCTAGGCTTTTGAATCATTCTCTAGGAAGCTGAAATCAAGTACGGTTTAAGTGGCACTAAATTCCCACATATGTGCAACAGACTAGAGCTGTGAATTGGGAGAGCAAGAATCACTAAGGAGAGCAAAATATTTGCTTTGTGTTCTGCTAAACAAATTTGAATACAAAAACATGTTTCTGAGGCTGTGTATCCACAGGAAGAAGAAAAGTTTATCAAGCATTTGATAGTAAGCCAAATCAGACACTGGTTTTGACACTTTGATAACTATTTAATTTAGTGTAAATCTATCACAAAAACTCCAAACAAATGTTATTTTCCTTAACAGTCACTTACACATTCTCAGAAAACCTGCTGAAAACCAACGCAAGGGAAGTTTGAGAAAACTTAAGAAATCCACAGAACAACAATAAGTATATACAGTAAGTACATATTAGTCTGGAACTCTGATCTCATGTATATATATAAATTTAGTAATTCTATTAAATGTATTTATTTAAATAACTTACTGCATGTCCATTACTGAAAAATATCTTTATGTTTCACATAAAATAATTCACAGTTAAAATATAACTTGTGGCCATGATTCCAGATGCCAAGGCATCAACCTGACTTCCTTTACCCAAAGGGATAAATGATGGAAGATAAAAAGTTTGGACCAGAATAATCCTGCACTGGCAGTGTGGTCAGGTCTTAGTCACAAAAGGCATACTAAAAAAAAACACTACAGAGAAACGGACCATTAGGTACCATCCAGATGCTGATATGGTCCAAATCACACAAAATTGAGAAGAAATATTTTTCTTCCTTTTACTGAACAATGCCACATTGCCTTGACTCATGACTGCTTGCTTCAAGACAAAACTGCTTCATGCCCTTGCAAAGTGACTGGATGAAAACAGGTTTTTCAAAGTGGTGGACTGAGAAGAGCTCCTCAAACAATTTAAAGTAATATATCACTTTAATAATATCTTTTGTGTTGCATATGGACCTGTATATATATTTATATACTCTGTGATATATAATTTTCAATGTGACATACTATTGAATTTTTACCTGACCATTGCTGTGTTCCTTGATCTAAGGACAGCTCTTAGCACCCTTCAGAATGAGGAACTTGTAAATTTGAATCAACTTTTGATTTTGGAAATAGAGTTATAGGTACATGTCTGGGTGAAAAAGAAAACATTTTACTGGTAAGTTACAGATAAATCTAGACTTTAAAAAATGCTAGGAGCCAAGAATATAATGTTAAGTGCGTGATTACACTATACAATCAGAATTTTTTTTTGTTTGCAGGAATATCATTGATAAATGATCTGGCTCAAATACCATGATGATATCGATAATGAATAATAATTTCTGTCCAGGTAATTATAGTTTTTCTACATGTAATTATACTGGCAGTTTCAAATATGGGCAATACCTTTCGTTGTTTCCAGTTTCAATTACATGTTTGGATTACTACAAGTTATTAAACAATTGTTCTCTCCAAAAATGACAGACCATCAGAAACAAGTTAATTGTATGAAGGACTTGGGAAAGAACAATGTGTGGAAGTACAATTCCTGATAGCATTTTTAAATAGTATGTGTTTGCTTAATGTTTACCAAAGAAACTTTCTGATAACTTTGCTCACAAAGTAATGTACTGTTATGAGGATCATAAAAGCATGTTATCTATCTGCTAGCCAGTGCAGGATTTTCATGTCTGTTCCAGTGACATTACCTAGGCATTTCTATCTTCATGTTGATCTACTAAACAAGTGTCTTGGCACTCATCTCTGCAATTTCTTTGCAGAAGTTCAAGTTTTCTCACTGTCAGTAATCTCTGGCCCTGGTAGTCCTGGTATGGACATTTGGTAGGACACATTGACACCCTGCCTCATGCACGAATGTCACAGAATCACCCCTGCTCCATCAGTTACACTTCAGGGACTTCTATATGTTACTGAGCACTTCTAATTATAACAGCAGAACAGCAGTCACAGACAAAGGCCCAGGTAGATTTCCTTGCTTGCCTAGGCACCTCCCTTCATGAGTATTTAGCAAACAACCATGTTGTACTTTTCAGGATGCCTTGGGCGATAAAATATTCTGCAGTCTGTTCAGGAACGTAGATTCCATGAGCTCACTATGTGTGAAGTGGCTCTTATTGAGACCAAAGCCAAAACATTTACTGGAGACATAAAGCAGGAACACTAGGTCCCTGAGCCAGTATCAGATATCCAAATAAAATGGTCTGCACTAAATTAAAGAGCAATGTAGAGTACCATATAAAATACAATAGAGAACTGATACCCTGACTAAGTGGGATCTGCCTGGGAGTTACTTATTAACAAAGAAAAATGGATGTCCTAATTTTGCAGAAAAACCCAAAAGCATTATTTTTGGTATTAAAACCCACTGTTCCTGATCACAGTGAGTGGAACAAAGTCCTGACTGACAAGGGACATTCACAATACCCTCCACTACTTTAGTGTTTTCTTTGAACAGTAAACAAAAGCCATATTTAGCACTTTCATAGCACTTTATATACTCAAAGGACTTCACTAACCATTGCTGGCATATCTAGATGCTTCTTATATGCAAATGAATGCAGATATGAGATAGGCATTAGGAGGCGGGATATTAGAATACATTAGCAAACGGACAATAGAAAACAGCTGGTTTGACTGACTGTGGAGGGTGTGAGTAGGGAGTAGCAGATATCGCAATTCACTGCTCAGAATTATGGAAAGAATTGTGCTGATTGCCATCATGGCTTAGAAACACATCACTTAATTAACAATATAAATATTTTAAAAATTAACATTTCATAAAAGCACAGTAAGAGGTTCCACTGTGAGAATGGGAAAGGATTAATTCACAGTTGGCTGGACCGATGGCACCCAGCCTTCATTCTCTTGCCTTACAACAACACACTCGTCGAGAATTAATACAACACAATTCATGCCCTGTCATGTCTCATTACTTAATTATGAAATGTCTGTAGTACTTTGGACATTACTGAGCCTGTTTGATTGGCTGTGACTGATGTCATACCCACTTTAATACTAGCCAGTACATGCATGAATAGGCCTGTCTCCCTCCTCACCATTTTCCTTCTTTTTATTCATGAATTCTATTTCATAACAGTAATAATATACTCCAGGCAGTGCATTTCCAGGGAATTATTGCATTTCTCAAGTGGGTAAAGTCATTTGGCCTTTCAGCCTTATGCCTTGCAACACCTTCCTAGGCATGTTATAATTGCCCAGATATGCACTATATCTTGTGTATTATAATTCTTACATGCCACTCTTTCTTTTTCATTTGACCAACCTGAATAGAATCCAATAGGAAAAGAGAAGTTGTCAGGTGCATTTTTTTCCAAATGTCTCTCAGATATATTTTCAAGGCTTTGAGTGCCTCATGCACATATAATTTAAATGCATTAATTTACAAATATTAATCATTTAGCATCCTGTATAAAATATAATGGTCACATTCTCATGTCCCTTGACAATTCTAGAGCACTGTCTCCTGTGTCTCTAAGGTGGCAGGAACACAAGATGACACACTTGATTTAATAAAAGCACAGAGCTGCATGCAGTGATATAATAGAATGGTGAGATATATTTAGGTGAGATGCTACAGTAAATGTTTATGAAAACTTAAAAGAAATCATTCTTGTAGAGCAATCTTTGAGTCCAATGATTGAAGAAAGTACAAGGTATGCTTCTCAGTTTATGGTAAGCTACTGAAGTAAAAATTAAATTTAAGTAAGAAGAGAAAACAATTTAGGCATTGAAAATATCCTCAGATTTAAATGAAAAAAATACAAGATATTTCTAGTCCCTCCAACATATAAGTGTGACGCTCGCACTTATGGGTCAGTAGACCTGGGCTGAAATCCAAGTCAACTTTATCTCCTGAGTTACAAGATTCACTTCTAAAGTATGATCCAGACTGCCATGAATGTTTTTTACTCCTAAAGTAATTTTCTACCAAATACCTCTAATAACTCAATGATCTTTAATGAATCAAGCCTTCTGGCAAAGTCCAAAAGGAAGGTCAATTTAGTAGAAACTAAATTATGGCAGTTTGCTGTGTTAGCACTTTTTATAACTGCAATTATAAAATGGGAAACCACGTTCTTACCAGAGTCAAATATTCTTCCAGTAGTTACGTCCTTACTTTTTGCTTTCTCTGGAGGTGGCACCTCCCATTGTATGAATTAGGGCTGCCCTAGACTTAACCATAGTAAATGTGAGGATAGCGAGGGTGATGAGGCAGTAGAACCAGTTGCCCAGAGAAGCTGTGGATGCCCCGTCCCTACAAGTGTTCAAAGCCAGGTTGGGTGGGGCTTTGAGCAACCTGGTCTAGTGAAAGGTGTCCCTGCTCATTCTGGGGGAGTTGGAACTAAATGATCTTTAAGGCCTCTTCCAAACCAATCCATTCTATGACTCTCTGATTCTACAGATGTCTGGGCAGTTAAACACAATACTGTGCCTTGAGATGCTTTAGTTATGCCCCCATCGTGGCCTGGACTTCCCATGTCAGTTACAGCCATACTTCAGATGTGAAACAGTGCTGCACGCAGTGTCTTCTTTAAAACTCAAACAGATAAAGGTGGTGACTTTCTCTCTATTAGAATGAGGTGATAAATAAAATGAAGGTCACAGCCAAATATGAACATATTTCAGCAACTAGAAAGTACATGCATTTTTGCCATTTATGGCAAAGGGCTGTTGAAATTCTGAAGAGACTGTTCTTAAAATAACTGGCGCAAGAACAAGCTAGAGATTTTAATTTTACATGATGTGTAATGTCAAGTTTATAATTAAATAACAAATGGGAGTTTCCCATGGTTCCCTTCTTCAGTTTCAGTATACCTGCTGTAAAACAACATGGTCATGGAGAGTAAAAGGTGTAAGGCTAACCAAGTTTACAGCCCTGTTTTGTGGGAAAAAAAACAGGGAAATTGAACTAGAACAGATAATGGGATGTATTATATAGGAATTTTTCTTCAGTGTGAACATTTAAGACCTATTCAAAATGACAATAAGTTGAAGGTAGAGATGAAGACAGGTCCAAACCACATCCTCGAATCCAATATGCCTCTTGAAAGAGGCAAAATAGAAAAAGGTCAGCATTGAATTCCAGAATATTTGTGGACTTAGGAAGACTGATTTTTCCATCACCTGTGAGCTCTAAACCAGCAGCTTCTTCTTAGGTAATGATTTCAATATCCTTTACAAGAAAAACAGAAAGTCTTAGTCTGTAGTAGTGTCTTTTTTCCTCTTGTAGGTATTACCTTTGGTTCAGACACTTGAAAGCCTTGATATCCTTTGGGACCAGATCCTGAGTGATTGGAACATTAACAGCACTGCATTAAGTGCCCTCCCTCTGAGCCCAAGGGACAGTAATCCATGCCTCCTACCTGCATGAAGAATGCCTTCATCTGCAAACAGCAATATTCTACAGCTGGAAGCTCTTGGTCTTCTTGTTAAGCTGTTTCCCTTTGTATAAAACAAACACTTCTTCAACATATACAGGGTACCAGTGCTGACTTCTAACTAAGTTTCCTAACCACTCATCTATACATCTATCTTCATCTGCTTTCTGTTATAACAGCATCCTCTGCAACAGGACAGCCTGCATCCTACAAGACTACAGTGTAGCTATAAGGGGGTAAAAGGTAGAAAAAGTTCTTCCTCCTGCATGTGAATGTGGCTGGGGCAGAGGGTTAGCTGGCTATTCCTGTACTTCGTGCAAGCAAACTCTTCTTTTATGCCTCCCAGAAGGGCCTAAATAAGAAGGTAAAAGAAGGAGACCAGTACAGCATAACTTTGCCAAGACAAGCTACAGAATATTCAGTTTTCTTTGGTTTTAGGATCAGGTTTGAGTGCCACTGTTGCCAATGTTTTCCCATATTGTATTTAGACTCTTGAAATGGCATGAGAGTACCTCATTTTCCTTAAGAATGTGAACTTTAATGTACAGTGTGTTAAACTGTAAAGCAGCTTGGGAAGTATTGGGATTGATGCCAGGTAGTTAACAAATTCTAGCTCACCGTTTGGTGTTGCGTATATTGCTGGAATTCAACAGGTAACTGGCACCACCAGTCACTGCCCTGCAGGTAGTGCCTCATTACAATTGTATAGCACAGAGCTCTAGTATCATTTTACCATTTTCCTTAAATTCATCAAACAGGCTTTGTAAAAGGTTATGGTGGACATCTGGTTCCAAATAGAGAGATTTTCTAACAGTTGTTATCAGTTAAGCCCTGAAAACCTACCACATGGCAATAAGGAGAAAAAGAATCAGATATCAGGTCATAGTAGATCATTTTACTGGTATTGAAGAAAGATCTGACAAATTAAGATATTCAAAAGCATCTGCAACCTTTCTAGTTTTCCTCTATGATACAAATTCCTTCTCTGTCTTCAGAAGAATTATACTTACCACTCTTGGCTCTCGTTTATTATCAGAGTAAAACTCTCTCACCTGAGAAAACATCTGTTATCAGTGACTGTTCACACAGCAGTAGGAATAAATAAGGAATGATAAAATCATAGATGACTGTATTTTGTGAAATACCAATAAATTACAACTTCTTTCAAGAAATTTTTAAAGATTCATTACTAGAGATAAACAATTTTGTAAAATTACAAACTGCTTTGAAACTAGTTAGTGGAAAGGTAATTATCAAACATAATTTATCAAACTAATTTTACTACAAGTAATTTGAACTCAAGGAGTGACAAAGTATATTGGTGCTACTAAAGTGAAAAAGTTGAACAGGCTAATGAATAGAACAAGAATGCAAAATATATGATAGTTTGTATCATATATGACATTTTAAATTATGGATTATCTCCGTACTTTGTTTTGCAGGATGAGCTCCTGCATCCATTTTTCCAGCAAGGAGTAAAAGTTTCAATAGTTTGTGAGTTTGAAGATATTACCATCTTAATCATGACATCATTTAGTTTGTTTGGAAAGAGTCAAGCAATGCTAAGTCATTACACAAATAAGGAATACTGCCATGTAAGCATTAAAAATGTGATAGGTATTTTTTCCCTGCAGTAATAACAGGGCCATGAGTGATATGAATTTATAGGGAATACACTCTATTTCTGTTGAAGACATCTACTTTCACTGTTGGCACATACGTTTGCACTAGCAATATCGTTTATGTTTACCAGAAGAGCTGTCATTTAACTGACAGATGGCTCCAGTGGCTGGATGTAAAGCAACTCACTGAAATTGTTCAGTGATTCCCAAACTAGTTTAACAGTGTATTCTAAATTCCCACCATTTTCTGCAAAACTATAATTTATTTATTGGTGTCATTTCTTATACAGCCCCTATCACTCCAGTCTGAGTACCTCCCAGTATTATAAAGCATATATAGAAGATGTATTATTTTTTCCTCTCCCTGTTCTTTCCAGTCAGGTAACATTTCAAAATTATTTTATTTTACCATGTATCTGTATCTCTGTCTATTTGGGAAGAAAGAACTTCTCCATCATGAGTTTTACCATATGTGTACACACTTATATGTATAAAATATAAATATACCTTTTATATATACATATATCACATTTATACCACATACACACATGAAAGGTAGAAGTTGTGATGGAGATGTATTTCTTCCCAAATACAGAAATTTTGTTTCATGGGGAGATTTAATTTGCTTTTCTGGCCCTGGTACCTTCAATGTTTTCTTCCAGAGAAACCGCTTCAGGAGAGAGGTCTGGGGTACCTGTCTTTCCTCTGGGTGTGCACAGCAGGGTAACTTTGAAAAGTCATACCTTCTCCTAAGTACGAGTCCTGAATCTTGGGGCAAAGCACATATCAGTGTTGCACATTTTATTTCCAAAGTGCTGAATATGACCTAAAATCATCTCTTCATTCTAGGGGTCTCTGATTTCAAATGACTACAGGCATCAAGGAATTAATGCTCCTAGTATTCTGAAATCCAAATTCTCATCTCATCATGGTGGTATCCTTTTCAATGGTGACATTTACTTGGAATATTTAAGCCAGATAAACCTTGACAGGAATTCTTGTGTTCAGTCCTCCCCAGAAACTAAGATGAGGTTGAAGTCTAAGATAACTTTGGAAAAAGTCTTTTATAGGAAGAGAATAACTATGCAGCAGGCAGAGGAATTTCTGACCTGGAAGAACCATGTTACTGGACTTCCTTTTGGGGAATCAGCATCCATATCCACTCACCCAGAAAACCAATACTGAATTATTGAATTATTTGCATTGGAAGGGACCTTAAAGATCACCTAATTCCAACAACCCTGTCATGGACAGGGACACCTTCCACTACACCAGGTTGCTCAGAGCCCCATCCAATCTGGTGTCAAACATTTCCAGGGAGGGGACATCCACAACTAATCTGGTCACAGATCACACCCACTAAAGTTCTCAGTCTAAAACTAGTGTCAAGCCTGTACACTTTGTCCCCTTTCACCTTCAATCAGCTTGCCTGATCATGCCATAGAGAGAAGAGAAAACAAAGATAAATCCTTGATCAGAAAGCATTGTTCCATGCAAAGAAATGTCACCTCCCCAAGTAGCCTGCTGAGCTGCAGGAGCCCATGCCAATTTTGTAGCAATATGTGTCAGTAATCAATAACTGACAGAGCTGGGACATGAATAAATGACTGTATTGGGGGACATGGACTATTCCCACAGGGCAACTGACAGTTCTGAGTTAATCTAAAACTGTCTATATAGTGTTTCATTCATGTTCATGAACCAGAACTAATCAGAGTTCTGAATGCATCAGCAGACGTTATGGCAGCGTTCCTCTCAATCATTTACCAAAGGTCTTGCGAGTCTGGGGAGGTCCTTACTGACTGGAAACTGGCCAGTGTTATTCCCACCTACAAAAGCACGTGAGGGCAGACCCAAGGAATTACAGACCTGTTAATGTAACCTCAGTATCTGGAAAAATTATGTAGAAAATTATGCTGGCTACTAGTGAAAGGCATTTAGAGAATAATGCAATCATCAGGTACAATCAACACGGGCTCACAAAGGGAAAGTCCTGCTTAACTAGTTTGATATCCTTCTGTGATGAGGTTAACTTCCTCATGGATGAAGGGAATGTGGTGGAAGTAGTTTTCCTGGATTTTAGGAAGGCTTTTGATACTGTCCCTCATAGCATCCTTCTGGAGAAGCTGTCCAGCTGGCTTAACGGCAGGGCTAAAAGGTAGAGAACAGGGCTACATCGAACTGGAAACCAGTCATGAGTGGTTCCTCAGAGCTCAATCCTAGGGCCAGTTCTGTTCAATCTTTTTATCAGTGATTTGTGTGCACCATGAGTTGAATGCACCATGAGCAATCTTGCTGATTATACCAAACTGGGAGGCACTGTTCACTCTCGTGAAACAAAAGAGGCATTGCAGGAGGGATCTTCATAGACTGGAGTGTTGGGCTGTGATTAAAAGGATTGAATATAATAAGCCCAAATATTAGATTCAGCATCTGGGATAGAGTAACACCGAGCATAAGATGGGAGAGTGGCTGGAGAGCGAGCTGCAGAAAGGGATCTGCAGGTGCTGATCAACAGCAGACTCAATGGAAGCCAACAGCAAGCCCTGGCAGCAAAGACAGAAAACTGTATCCTGGGGTTGATCAACAACACCAGCTGGTCAAAAAAGATGATTATCCCACTGTATTCAGCACTGGTTGGCCTCACCTGGAATACCGTGTGCAGTTCTGGGCCCCACAATCTAAGTAGGATGTGATGTCCTGGAATCCATCCAAACAAGGCCAACAAAACTGGTGAGAGGTTCACAGGGAATGTCCTATAAGGAATAGCTAAGGACTTTCAGCTTGTTTTGTCTGGAAAGTGTGAGGCTGAGGGATGACCTCTGCATCTTCCTGAGGAAGGGAAGTGGAGGGAGAAGTACTAATTTTTTCTCCCTGGGATTCAACTGTAGGATGCGTGGAACTAGTTCAAAGGTGTACCAGGAGAGGTATAGAGCACATATGAGGAAGTATTCCTTTACTGAGAGGGGGATCAAACCCTGAAACAGCCTTCCTAGAGAAGTAGTCAATGCCCCAAGCCTGTCAGTGTTTGAAAGGCATTTGGCCAACGCTCTTAATAACATGCTTTAACTTTTGGTCAGCCCTGAATTGGTCAGGCAATTGTGCTAGATGATCGTCTTAGGTCCCTTCCAATTGAAGTACTCCTTTTTTATTCTAGGTTATGTAGAATGAGACACATTAGTGTGTCATTAAAAGAATGCATTAAAAGAAGCATTATTTAATGTTGTTTAGAGTACATGGTAAACAAGTAAGAATTGCACTCCTGCCAATCACCAAACTTATGTATGACTAGTCAGCTTCCTTGGCCTCTGCATACCCACAGATGCTATGAGTTATGACAGAAGCTATTCTTAGGTCAAAAAAATGTAATGAAAAGAAAACGCTGTTTCAGAGTCTTATGGGACAGTCAAACAAAGGAAATCATATAACTGAAACTAAAGCGTTAATTTTATCAGTAAATTTTTAAATTAGGAATCACACCCTCTTATCAAGTTCATTAGAGTAATTTTCACATGAATTTAAACCTATATAGGCTGAGTGAGGGAATATTACTGGACTGCTTCTGTACTCCAAAGAGGAATTTACTCTTGCTACACCTTATATTTACATTAGAGACACAACTGCTAAACAGCTGCAATCCATTTTTCTTTTATTCTTAGATCAACACAAATTGCAACAAATTTAGTTTCCACTGACCATTTGTTTAAGAGAGATGCTTTTACTGATCTTGCAAACACTAACATTCATGGCCATACTTGAATTATTCAAGCCCACTTTGCTTAAAAGCAATTTATGTAGCTCCATCCACATATCGAGTTATTAATAACATATTGTAATATAGCTTGTTTGATTTGAAGACCTAACTCTATTAGATGAGACAATTAATGACAAAATCAAGTAAATAAGAATGGCCTTAGGTTTTTCAGACATATTTCATTCCTTCATGCTTTTCTGATTATGGGTATTTTCCCCAAATAAGGAATTCTCTTAGTAGTAGAGATGGTGGGAAGATTTTTCTCCTCATGAAATTCTTTACCAAGGGACATGATTAAACACTAAAATGTATTAATTTTCTGACAATAAAATTAATCTGTAAAAAAAAAAATTAAAATCCCTTTTTTGGTTAGGTTTTTCACAGCAATTTTTTGCAGTCTGTAAAACCAATTTAAAGGTTCATATTTTGTGTATGTGGTTGTATTACAACCATAAATACTTTAAACTACTAGAAAATAGTTATATATAAAAAACCAAATAATCAACAGTTTACCTCATGGATATTAGGTGTACGCACAAGTTTGTTACTGGATGAGCGAGTATAAGGAACATCTAACAGTGAGAACTTCACCATTTGCTGTTGAAGCCAGTGGAGAGTCAGAAAAAATGCTGTCAGGAAAGAGTTTGCAGAAATCAAAAAAGCTGCACAGAATGTAGAGCCGTATTTAGTGTAGATAGGGAAGCACTGACTAAAGTTAACATAAAGACATTGCCTTTTAGAGTTAGTTACAAAGGAAAGGAGAATCTTCTCATCTTTTACGTTGCATCCTAAACGATTCTGCTGCATTTCCACCATAATTATCTGATTTTATTTTCCATGAGGCTTCCCACTTGGTCTGTGCACAAACCTACGTCTTCATGGCACAGTTCTAAAGTGCAAATTGGCTTCAGAACTACAGGAACAGATTTGTAGAATGAATCACTGAAACCTTGATATTCATGCTACACATTTTTGGGGCTACTTCAGATGCCTTTCAAAACTTTGGTTTTGTTTCATCCAAGAACCTAGTTCACGTGCTCCGAGATTTTTCTGTGAAGTGAACCAAAGCATGTTATGTGTGAATGACTGGAAAATTTGCCCCATAAGTACATTTGCAATCCAGCCTAAAATAATAATACAAACATATCTTTCAGAGGTCAGAGGATGGGTAGCCAATTCCTCAACTCTCTGTTAGACAGCATTCTTTGTGAAGAGGAGTTCTCAGCTAATAAGAAAATAAGCCACATGATTTCTCATGCAAATCACAGACATGAAAGGAAAAATGAAATTATGGAAATGCATATTTTAGGAAACAAAGTAATCAAGTATTTGCAAACCTTGTTATTCCATTGTATCTTAACAATTACTGAATATAAAATAGTAGTGTAAATATTTCTAGCAGCAAAAGAAAGACAAAACCTTTTTCTCAATTTCTGGTCACCAAGTGTAGTTTAGTCCCTGCTGCTTACAGAATTCTTTGGTTTAGTGACATAGCAGCATCTTCTAAAATGGGAAAACGTTCAGAAATGAATATGTGACTGGCTGAGGGCAAGAGGATGCACATCACTGGGAGAACATTAACTTGAAGACATATTTTGAAGCTCTGAACAAAACAAGTACAAGTACTTGCAAAAGAATACATATGAAATTTGTACATGATAAATGCAACTACACATAGATGTCACCAAATTAAACTCTGAGAGACTCCATGTAAATATAGGGTCCCTTAGAGGCCCCCATTGCACCCTCAAATAGTGCTCAATTCACAGGGCAGCAGTGAAAATGAGTTGAGCAGTCGGAATGGAGAAGTAGAAATAGAAAACTTTTTGTTCCTGCTTTTCTAATGACAGGAGTTTCTCACTGAGAACTGAAATAGGAATTGCAGAATTGGTCTTCACCTTAAAATCACCCTCATCATAAAAGTAAACATCCTGTCTTCTCTCTTTTCTGAGAATTTTATTCATAGTCATGGACAGAACTGAAAGCCAGAAGCTTTATTAGACCTACAGACAGAAAAATTGGGTTATTTTAATTTGTCTTAAAGCCTAGAGCTGTCAGCAAGTACCTTACTGTCTGAAGAGGAAGCCTTAGGACATCTTTTGTCTGGGCAGTTAGTAGGATGTGCATGTATCAGGAAGAATGCACATGTATCTAAGGAGTGCACAGTACACTTCTTATCTTGGATTATATAAATCCTCTTGTTTAAGATGATAGAAGAACTATATGCAATCTGAATCCCTCTGTGAGTCAAATATTCTCTTACATAAATTTGCAATAGAAATGTGGAAATATAATAAAATTGCTAAGGCTTTATTTGGAAAAAAATAAAAATATGGTTTTAAAAATGTTTTTTTACCAGGCCCTTTTAATTACAATTAAAAGATGTGGGGTTTTTTTGTGTTCCTGATGACATTTAGAGATTGCAAGTTCAATACTGTCTCTAAACATCTCAAGTTTTTTTCAGGTTGCAAAGCACAGCCATTCCTGAAGATTCCTTTTTTTTTTTTCCATATGGTTTTCAAGGAATGTGAAACAAAGTTCTCTACAGTTTTCCTTTTCTGACAGTCTTTGTTTAGAAGAGAGATGGGAGTGATAGATTTCTTTCAACTCAGTTTTGAAAGATCTGTAGGGGGAATGGTCCTCATTCTACTGAAACTTGAAGAAGCATTTCACTTCTCTGTTATATTTGAAGCTTACCCCTTTCTTCTCAGGAATAAATCTGGTCAATTTATTAACAATGAGCTGACATGAGTCTGTTCCAATTTCACAAATCCTGGTTTTGTGACAGAATGCACACTGACCAATAGAAACAGGTTACACACAGCCTGGAAATTCAGGGCACCTAAGCAAGTTGCCTCCATTTCTGGTAAGCTGAATAGACTGGGAGAGGTGTTTGTGGAAATTGTCCAATTGACATTCCTTTTTGCTTCTTTTTGTCTCATTCCATACATAGTTCTGCACTCTGGATCCAGTCTGAACTGTATTCAAACTCCTGTCCCCCTCTAGAAATAGAACAGTTTATTCTGGATCTTTTATTTGCACAATACTCAGCAAACTGAACCTTACTTAGTGTTCTACCTCTTTTTCGTATGACTGTAACATGATGACAGCACTTACTCAGGAAAAATTCAGAGCTTCAGATCACATCTTGGTGTGGGGCCTGACTGAGATGAACAGCTCAAGGACAGGGCAAGCCACTACTGGAACCTCTACCCACGGAAGTTGAGGTCCTCTGCAAATAGGTATGTATAGAAGAGACAGTCATCTAGAGGGAGGCTGACTCTGCCATTCACTTCCTCTGACGTATCTGAGGATCATCTTTACCTTCTCTCAGTGCTGCTTATGCATTCTTCCTGCTGATTGTGCAATGCAAAAAGGAGGATTTAACCTCTAGCAGCAGAGTGCTCTTACCATTGAGCAACAGTCTTAAGATGTCCACCTCTGACACAACTATTTCCTATCTTCAGATGCCCTTCTGCTGCATAGTTTCATAGCTAGTATACCATAAATAGTATAGCTGATTATAAAATGTATGCATTCGATTATTACACATGTATTTTCATACTAATCCATCACAGAAAATGAGGCATTTGCAAAAATATCTCGCAGTGTATGACAAAAAGATTGGACAGACATATATATAGATAGAGATTGGAAAGAGGATCTAGGATTTTATGTTCTCCATCTTGGAAAAAAAATGTGTTTTACTCAAAACTAATTAAAAATCTCCATTACATGAAGTGACATATTTCATCACCACTCAAATGCAACTCCAACATTTGCTTTTAAACTACTCTAGTAGTTGCTTCCTAGAAACCTTTTATGAAAAGTTTTACAGTATTCTGCAAATTTTCGAAGGACCTAACTTATCCACTACAACTTCATAGAAATAATGACAGAAGTCTATGCAATAGTTAATTTTTTTTTGTGCAGGATGTATTCAGATGTACCCCTTAATATCCTGAAAGTATGAGCTGATTCATGGATTCAAAATATTTAGCGCACCTAGCTACATTCAAAGTGATAGTCCATTGTAAATCAGTATATTTTTCCTGCAAACAGCTTGTTTTAGGTGATGTATAGTTCTGAAACAATGTTAGTTCACATTATAACAGTAATCATACCTGAGACTGCAAATAGGGAAAAACTTGAATAGTTATGGAGTTGTGGCTCAGTACAGTATATGATCTTGTAACCCTTGACTTTGGAAGAAAATATACCCTAGACAACAATTGAAATCCTGTTTCCTTACACCCCACTTACAATTCTACTCAATTAGTATCTAAATTTCAACACAATTTAACAAAAATAGCTACTCTGATTTTGTGTGTGTGTGTTTGTGCATATACATTAATAGTATTGTAGGAAAAATACTATTATAAGATTAATTTTTATCATTGTGATGTTTCCCATGTGTGCTTTTCTTTCAACAATGCAGTATTTTCTAATACCTCAACATCCAGAGAAAAAGATCATCTCATTTTTAAAAATGTTGATAACACCAGGCTTTATCCAACACACCTCAGCAACCAGCATATCTGATCCTTCTTGAGAATGGGCTTTTGTAGCATATCAGCAAGTCTAAAGAGATTTCTTAATGCCATAATTTTTCATCCATTGTTTTACATTCATTTTGCTATGGAGGAAAAACTCAATTTCTACTTGCTTGGGTCTCCACTACACCATTGAGGAGAAGTATACCTGATACATGATGTGTAACCAGGATACAAAGACATTGCAGGTAAAATCACAGGTCATTTTAATTTTGTTGACCTGAAGTTCTTGGGGCATCTTCTCCTTTTTTTTTTTTTTTCAGTTAAAGGTAAATAGCAGAGTATGATAGGGTTCTCCTATCACAAATCTACATCTCTGTTAAGTTTCATGTATTTGTCTCACCATTACAGAATATAGGGGATATGGGGAAAAGCTCATCTGAATATGGGGCTTTGACTTTGAGGTTTTTCTTGGAGTGAAACTCAGATGCAAAGCAAACTTAACCCTACAGTGGAAGCTGCTTCAGGAGAGAAAAAAAACATTCTGATTAGACAGGAGTAGAGAGACAGACCACTCTTGTCAGTCTCTTCCTATTTGGGAGTACCCAAACGAATGTTTGTGGCAAGACTGAATATTTTTAATGTCTTTGACCGAAGTCTATACAATGTGTTTAGATATGGAGAAATTACTTTGTTCTCTCTAATCTATCTTTTTATCCATATTCCATGGTACCCTGGAAATATCCTATGAAATAAAAATGGTTTAGAAAGTAAAGACTGTCAGCAGGTTTTGTTCACACAACTTCTATGATGTACAAAAGACTGCATATGAACCCATAAAAAACTATGTTCTGAGAATGGACATGTTAAGAAGAGAAGACTTCTCCTTCTAAGCGAAGTCCATAAAAATGTAGTTTTCCTTTCCTTTCTAACAACTCTGTACATAAAGTTTGGAGGCTAAGGCTGAAGCCTGCAACAAACTTAAAACATTACAAAGTGAAATAAACGGGTCTCTTCCAAATGAATCCCAGATGATGCCAAGCTGAGGAAGATTTATATATGTATGTTGCATAAATATTTAATGATATGGCCAAAAACCTACTGCCACTTAGCAAAAAGACATTTATCATTCCTGTAAAATATGACTTTTTAGCCAATAAGACTAAAGTATGTTAATGACCTCAAGTGAATTGTGTTGTTAGTCATTAAACATTTTCTGACTTCTGATTTGCCGAGTGATCTCTGAGATCACAGTCCCATTATCAGCCATAAGTTATTCTGTAGCAGTCAAGAAATAAATCTGAAGCATTTTTTTAACCTCTAAAATTTACTATAGACATGAAACAGAGCAAAGGTGTATTTTTGCATGTGAATTTAATAAAAGCTATTCTCTTGAAATTTTTGATGAAAGTAAAAAAGTGCTTCATATAGCTATGTGGGAACTTAACAGAGAACTTCACAAACACTCTGAGACTAAAGTTAGAAGAAAATTCCAACCAATTTTCTGTTTGAAAAGTCAGTTTTTTTCTGAACTGACCTTAGCCTTATAACATGTTTAACTGTTGATAAATGTTCTTTCTATAAAGTGTTTTATTTCAATGGCTTCTTAGGTACGTTCAAATCTGTGAGTAATGGATAAGATTCTTAATGGAAAAAATCTACGCAGTTAGAGTGGACATACTGTGGACCCTGAGCTGGTACTTAGAGCTGAAATTACTTTTAGTAATTCAGCTGATTCCTCAAAAGCTAAATTATGCCCAAGTCCCATACTTATACTGCCTTTTTTTTTAATTGGGATATATATTCAAGACACCTAGGAAAGCAGAGAAAAGTAGTCTCACATTTCCCATCCTTTGAAAGTGAGGTGCAAACACATCAACCCTACATGGCTAAGCCCCACTGGAGATAAGCTGGTTATAGTATGCATTGCTTGTGTGCTATGTGGGGCTACTGACACAGCTTGCTGAACTCAGTGCAGATCCTCTCATCTTTTTCGGGATGCTGCATTCTCCTCCTCACCTGTTCCACATCCTACATGACAGGCAGCATCAGAAAATTTGTCCCAGGGAAAATCAGGTAACTACTAGAGCACTGTTGGAATTTCTCAGGCTTGGATCTTCTCAGTCCCGAGCAGCAGTTTTTGTTAATTTATTTCTGCAATACAGACATTTGTCAAAAGGAGTATTAACCGTAGGTGACACCTTAATATGCCATATGATTTTGTGGTCTGTCCTTCAGAAAGGTCTACTTTCTTCTGTTAGCTTTCTAGCTCACTGCCATTCAGAGGACAGATTGGCTGGTAAGTTGTCTCAAACACTCGGGACATTAACAAATTCTAATTGGCTATGTAATAGGAGCAGACAGCATGTACAATGTTAAACCGCTTCTGAACCACCTATTTTCTGTATGCAAATCAGACAGAAACAAATGTTTGGCCCCAGCTGGGCAAAATGTCCCATTTAGAATTCTTTTCCTCTTCTTTGTTCTTTGATGTTCTGCAAATGAGCCTTAGAACTCCGCTCTTCACACAATTCAATTTTACAGGCCCATTATCTGAGATATAATGTGGAGGTTAAATATATCAGGGCAGCCATTATGTGAAAATAATTAACAGTAATGAATAATGCA